>NW_026700367.1:0-141210 GCF_030435755.1 Ochotona princeps | reverse complement strand
TGCCCTTTGAGTGCCTAGGACTGAAATGAAGCTTGGTGAACATCCCACACAAACGAATGTTCCACATGCGGGTTTCACATGCCACCAACTCCACATTCACAGGCAACTTCAGCGCCATGGCTGTTTTCAGATAGCGCTCAATGCAAAGGCTCTAGACGCAAATATTGGTGTGAGAGCTAATTCAATCAAGGAAACACTGCATGTTGGGGAAGGGCATATTGAAGAAGAATCAGCCGAGTGGTTCTTGTGGGAGAACAACTCCATTTGGCTCACTAACTTCACACACCATCAGGCTTCCAAGCAGCTCTCAAGGAAACTCAGTTTTCACACTCTATGCTTAGTGCCCTTTGAGTGCCTAGGACTGAAATGAAGCTTGGTGAGCATCCCACACAAACGAATGCTCCACATGCGGGTTTCACATGCCACCAACTCCACATTCACAGGCAACTTCAGCGCCACAGCCGTTTTCAGATAGCCCTCAATGCAAAGGCTCTAGACGCAAATATTGGTGTGAGAGCTATTTCAATCAAGGAAACACTGCATGTTGGGGAAGGACATATTGAAGAAGAATCAGCCGAGTGGTTCTTGTGGGAGAACAACTCCATTTGGCTCACTAACTTCACACACCATCAGGCTTCCAAGCAGCTCTCAAGGAAACTCAGTTTTCACACTCTATGCTTAGTGCCCTTTGAGTGTCTAGGACTAAAATGAAGCTTGGTGAGCATCCCACACAAACGAATGCTCCACATGCGGGTTTCACATGCCACCAACTCCACATTCACAGGCAACTTCAGCGCCACAGCCGTTTTCAGATAGCCCTCAATGCAAAGGCTCTAGACGCAAATATTGGTGTGAGAGCTAATTCAATCAAGGAAACACTGCATGTTGGTGAAGGGCATATTGAAGAAGAATCAGCCGAGTGGTTCTTGTGGGAGAACAACTCCATTTGGCTCACTAACTTCACACACCATCAGGCTTCCAAGCAGCTCTCAAGGAAACTCAGTTTTCACACTCTATGCTTAGTGCCCTTTGAGTGCCTAGGACTGAAATGAAGCTTGGTGAGCATCCCACACAACGAAGGCTCCACATGCGGGTTTCACATGCCACCAACTCCACATTCACAGGCAACTTCAGCGCCACAGCCGTTTTCAGATAGCCCTCAATGCAAAGGCTCTAGACGCAAATATTAGTGTGAGAGCTAATTCAATCAAGGAAACACTGCATGTTGGTGAAGGGCATATTGAAGAAGAATCAGCCGAGTGGTTCTTGTGGGAGAACAACTCCATTTGGCTCACTAACTTCACACACCATCAGGCTTCCAAGCAGCTCTCAAGGAAACTCAGTTTTCACACTCTATGCTTAGTGCCTTTGAGTGCCTGGGACTGAAATGAAGCTTGGTGAGCATCCCACACAAACGAATGCTCCACATGCGGGTTTCACATGCCACCAACTCCACATTCACAGGCAACTTCAGTGCCACAGCCGTTTTCAGATAGCCCTCAATGCAAAGGCTCTAGACGCAAATATTGCTGTGAGAGCTAATTCAATCAAGGAAACACTGCATGTTGGTGAAGGGCATATTGAAGAAGAATCAGCCGAGTGGTTCTTGTGGGAGAACAACTCCATTTGGCTCAATAGCTTCACACACCATCAGGCTTCCAAGCAGCTCTCAAGGAAACTCAGTTTTCACACTCTATGCTTAGTGCCCTTTGAGTGCATTATCGAGGAATGAACCTGATAGAGCATCCCACACAAACGAATGCTCCACATGCGGGTTTCACATGCCACCAACTCCACATTCACAGGCAACTTCAGCGCCACAGCCGTTTTCAGATAACCCTCAATGCAAAGGCTCTAGACGCAAATATTGCTGTGAGAGCTAATTCAATCAAGGAAACACTGCATGTTGGTGAAGGGCATATTGAAAAAGAATCAGCCGAGTGGTTCTTGTGGGAGAACAACTCCATTTGGCTCACTAACTTCACACACCATCAGGCTTCCAAGCAGCTCTCAAGGAAACTCAGTTTTCACACTCTATGCTTAGTGCCCTTTGAGTGCCTAGGACTGAAATGAAGCTTGGTGAGCATCCCACACAACGAAGGCTCCACATGCGGGTTTCACATGCCACCAACTCCACATTCACAGGCAACTTCAGCGCCACAGCCGTTTTCAGATAGCCCTCAATGCAAAGGCTCTAGACGCAAATATTGGTGTGAAAGCTAATTCAATCAAGGAAACACTGCATGTTGGGGAAGGGCATATTGAAGAAGAATCAGCTGAGTGGTTCTTGTGGGAGAACAACTCCATTTGGCTCACTAGCTTCACACACCATCAGGCTTCCAAGCAGCTCTCAAGGAAACTCAGTTTTCACACTCTATGCTTAGTGCCCTTTGAGTGCATTATCTAGAAATGAAACAGGTAGAGCATCATACACAAACGAATGCTCCACATGCGGGTTTCACATGCCACCAACTCCACATTCACAGGCAACTTCAGCGCCACAGCCGTTTTCAGATAGCCCTCAATGCAAAGGCTCTAGACACAAATATTTGTGTGAGAGCTAATTCAATCAAGGAAACACTGCATGCTGGTGAAGGGCATATTGAAGAAGAATCAGCCGAGTGGTTCTTGTGGGGAACAACTCGATTTGGCTCACTAACTTCACACACCATCAGGCTTCCAAGCAGCTCTCAAGGAAACTCAGTTTTCACACTCTATGCTTAGTGCCCTTTGAGTGTCTAGGACTAAAATGTAGCTTGGTGAGCATCCCACACAAACGAATGCTCCGCATGCGGGTTTCACATGCCACCAACTCCACATTCACAGACAACTTAAGCGCCATAGCCGTTTTCAGATAGCCCTCAATGCAAAGGCTCTAGACGCAAATATTGGTGTGAGAGCTAATTCAATCAAGGAAACACTGCATGTTGGTGAAGGGCATATTGAAGAAGAATCAGCCGAGTGGTGCTTGTGGGAGAACAACTCCATTTGGCTCACCAGTTTCACACACCATCAGGCTTCCAAGCAGCTCTCAAGGAAACTCAGTTTTCACACTCTATGCTTAGTGCCCTTTGAGTGCCTAGGACTGAAATGAAGCTTGGTGAGCATCCAACACAAACGAATGCTCCACATGCGGGTTTCACATGCCACCAACTCCACATTCTCAGGCAACTTCAGCGCCACAGCCGTTTTCAGATAGCCCTCAATGCAAAGGCTCTAGACGCAAATATTGGTGTGAGAGCTAATTCAATCAAGGAAACACTGCATGTTGGTGAAGGGCATATTGAAGAAGAATCAGCCGAGTGGTTCTTGTGGGAGAACAACTCCATTTGGCTCACTAACTTCACACACCATCAGGCTTCCAAGCAGCTCTCAAGGAAACTCAGTTTTCACACTCTATGCTTAGTGCCCTTTGAGTGCCAAGGACTGAAATGAAGCTTGGTGAGCATCCCACACAACGAATGCTCCACATGCGGGTTTCACATTCCACCAACTCCACATTCACAGGCAACTTCAGCGCCACAGCCGTTTTCAGATAGCCCTCAATGCAAAGGCTCTAGACGCAAATATTGGTGTGAGAGCTAATTCAATCAAGGAAACACTGCATGTTGGTGAAGGGCATATTGAAGAAGAATCAGCCGAGTGGTTCTTGTGGGAGAACAACTCCATTTGGCTCACTAGCTTCACACACCATCAGGCTTCCAAGCAGCTCTCAAGGAAACTCAGTTTTCACACTCTATGCTTAGTGCCCTTTGAGTGCATTATCGAGGAATGAACCTGATAGAGCATCCCACACAAACGAAGGCTCCACATGCGGGTTTCACATGCCACCAACTCCACATTCACAGGCAACTTCAGCGCCATAGCCGTTTTCAGATAGCCCTCAATGCAAAGGCTCTAGACACAAATATTGGTGTGAGAGCTAATTCAATCAAGGAAACACTGCATGTTGGTGAAGGGCATATTGAAGAAGAATCAGCCGAGTGGTGCTTGTGGGAGAACAACTTCATTTGGCTCACTAACTTCACACACCATCAGGCTTCCAAGCAGCTCTCAAGGAAACTCAGTTTTCACACTCTATGCTTAGTGCCCTTTGAGTGCCTAGGACTGAAATGAAGCTTGGTGAGCATCCCACACAAACGAATGCTCCACATGCGGGTTTCACATGCCACCAACTCCACATTCACAGGCAACTTCAGCGCCACAGCCGTTTTCAGATAGCCCTCAATGCAAAGGCTCTAGACGCAAATATTTGTGTGAGAGCTAATTCAATCAAGGAAACACTGCATGTTGGTGAAGGGCATATTGAAGAAGAAGCAGCAGAGTGGTTCTTGTGGGAGAACAACTCCATTTGGCTCACTAGCTTCACACACCATCAGGCTTCCAAGCAGCTATCAAGGAAACTCAGTTTTCACACTCTATGCTTAGTGCCCTTTGAGTGCATTATCTAGGACTGAAATGAAGTTAAGTAGAGCATCCGACACAAACGAATGCTCCACATGCGGGTTTCACGTGCCACCAACTCCACATTCACAGGCAACTTCAGCGCCATAGCCGTTTTCAGATAGCCCTCAATGCAAAGGCTCTAGACGCAAATATTGGTGTGGGAGCTAATTCAATCAAGGAAACACTGCATGTTGGTGAAGGGCATATTGAAGAAGAATCAGCCGAGTGGTTCTTGTGGGAGAACAACTCCATTTGGCTCACTAACTTCACACACCATCAGGCTTCCAAGCAGCTCTCAAGGAAACTCAGGTTTCACACTCTATGCTTAGTGCCCTTTTAGTGCATTATCTAGAAATGAACCAGGTAGAGCATCCCACACAAACGAATGCTCCACATGCGGGTTTCACATGCCACCAACTCCACATTCACAGGCAACTTCAGCGCCACAGCCGTTTTCAGATAGCCCTCAATGCAAAGGCTCTAGACGCAAATATTGGTGTGAGAGCTAATTCAATCAAGGAAACACTGCATGTTGGTGAAGGGCATATTGAAGAAGGATCAGCCGAGTGGTTCTTGTGGGAGAACAACTCCATTTGGCTCACTAACTTTACACACCATCAGGCTTCCAAGCAGCTCTCAAGGAAACTCAGTTTTCACACTCTATGCTTAGTGCCCTTTTAGTGCATTATCTAGAAATGAACCTGATAGAGCAACCCACACAAACGAATGCTCCACATGCGGGTTTCACATGCCACCAACTCCACATTCACAGGCAACTTCAGCGCCATAGCCGTTTTCAGATAACCCTCAATGCAAAGGCTCTAGACGCAAATATTGGTGTGAGAGCTAATTCAATCAAGGAAACACTGCATCTTGGGGAAGGACATATTGAAGAAGAATCAGCCGAGTGGTTCTTGTGGGAGAACAACTCCATTTGGCTCACTAACTTCACACACCATCAGGCTTCCAAGCAGCTCTCAAGGAAACTCAGTTTTCACACTCTATGCTTAGTGCCCTTTGAGTGTCCAGGACTGAAATGAAGCTTGGTGAGCATCCCACACAAACGAATGCTCCACATGCGGGTTTCACATGCCACCAACTCCACATTCACAGGCAACTTCAGCGCCACAGCCGTTTTCAGATAGCCCTCAATGCAAAGGCTCTAGACGCAAATATTTGTGTGAGAGCTAATTCAATCAAGGAAACACTGCATGTTGGTGAAGGGCATATTGAAAAAGAATCAGCCGAGTGGTTCTTGTGGGAGAACAACTCCATTTGGCTCACTAACTTCACACACCATCAGGCTTCCAAGCAGCTCTCAAGGAAACTCAGTTTTCACACTCTATGCTTAGTGCCCTTTGAGTGCCTAGGACTGAAATGAAGCTTGGTGAGCATCCCAAACAAACGAATGCTCCACATGCGGGTTTCACATGCCACCAACTCCACATTCACAGGCAACTTCAGCGCCACAGCCGTTTTCAGATAGCCCTCAATGCAAAGGCTCTAGACGCAAATATTGGTGTGAGAGCTAATTCAATCAAGGAAACACTGCATGTTGGTGAAGGGCATATTGAAGAAGAATCAGCCGAGTGGTTCTTGTTTGAGAACAACTCCATTTGGCTCACTAGCTTCACACACCATCAGGCTTCCAAGCAGCTCTCAAGGAAACTCAGTTTTCACACTCTATGCTTAGTGCCCTTTGAGTGCATTATCTAGGACTGAAATGAAGCTAAGTAGAGCATCCGACACAAACGAATGCTCCACATGCGGGTTTCACGTGCCACCAACTCCACATTCACAGGCAACTTCAGCGCCATAGCCGTTTTCAGATAGCCCTCAATGCAAAGGCTCTAGACGCAAATATTGGTGTGGGAGCTAATTCAATCAAGGAAACACTGCATGTTGGGGAAGGGCATATTGAAGAAGAATCAGCCGAGTGGTTCTTGTGGGAGAACAACTCCATTTGGCTCCCTAACTTCACACACCATCAGGCTTCCAAGCAGCTCTCAAGGAAACTCAGTTTTCACACTCTATGCTTAGTGCCCTTTGAGTGCCTAGGACTGAAATGAAGCTTGGTGAGCATCCCACACAAACGAATGCTCCACATGCGGGTTTCACATGCCACCAACTCCACATTCACAGACAATTTCAGCGCCATAGCCGCTTTCAGATAGCCCTTAATGCAAAGGCTCTAGACGCAAATATTGGTGTGAGAGCTAATTCAATCAAGGAAACACTGCATGTTGGTGAAGGACATATTGAAGAAATATCAGCGGAGTGGTTCTTGTGGGAGAACAACTCCATTGGCTCACTAACTTCACACACCATCAGGCTTCCAAGCAGCTCTCAAGGAAACTCAGGTTTCACACTCTATGCTTAGTGCCCTTTTAGTGCATTATCTAGAAATGAACCAGGTAGAGCATCCCACACAAACGAATGCTCCACATGCGGGTTTCACATGCCACCAACTCCACATTCACAGGCAACTTCAGCGCCACAGCCGTTTTCAGATAGCCCTCAATGCAAAGGCTCTAGACGCAAATATTGGTGTGAGAGCTAATTCAATCAAGGAAACACTGCATGTTGGTGAAGGGCATATTGAAGAAGGATCAGCCGAGTGGTTCTTGTGGGAGAACAACTCCATTTGGCTCACTAACTTCACACACCATCAGGCTTCCAAGCAGCTCTCAAGGAAACTCAGTTTTCACACTCTATGCTTAGTGCCCTTTTAGTGCATTATCTAGAAATGAACCTGATAGAGCAACCCACACAAACGAATGCTCCACATGCGGGTTTCACATGCCACCAACTCCACATTCACAGGCAACTTCAGCGCCATAGCCGTTTTCAGATAACCCTCAATGCAAAGGCTCTAGACGCAAATATTGGTGTGAGAGCTAATTCAATCAAGGAAACACTGCATCTTGGGGAAGGACATATTGAAGAAGAATCAGCCGAGTGGTTCTTGTGGGAGAACAACTCCATTTGGCTCACTAACTTCACAAACCATCAGGCTTCCAAGCAGCTCTCAAGGAAACTCAGTTTTCACACTCTATGCTTAGTGCCCTTTGAGTGTCCAGGACTGAAATGAAGCTTGGTGAGCATCCCACACAAACGAATGCTCCACATGCGGGTTTCACA
Source organism: Ochotona princeps (assembly GCF_030435755.1). Lineage (NCBI taxonomy): Eukaryota > Metazoa > Chordata > Mammalia > Lagomorpha > Ochotonidae > Ochotona > Ochotona princeps. The sequence continues at coordinate 133,623 of NW_026700367.1, read as the reverse complement.
TGCCACCAACTCCACATTCACAGGCAACTTCAGCGCCACAGCCGTTTTCAGATAGCCCTCAATGCAAAGGCTCTAGACGCAAATATTTGTGTGAGAGCTAATTCAATCAAGGAAACACTGCATGTTGGTGAAGGGCATATTGAAAAAGAATCAGCCGAGTGGTTCTTGTGGGAGAACAACTCCATTTGGCTCACTAACTTCACACACCATCAGGCTTCCAAGCAGCTCTCAAGGAAACTCAGTTTTCACACTCTATGCTTAGTGCCCTTTGAGTGCCTAGGACTGAAATGAAGCTTGGTGAGCATCCCAAACAAACGAATGCTCCACATGCGGGTTTCACATGCCACCAACTCCACATTCACAGGCAACTTCAGCGCCACAGCCGTTTTCAGATAGCCCTCAATGCAAAGGCTCTAGACGCAAATATTGGTGTGAGTGCTAATTCAATCAAGGAAACACTGCATGTTGTTGAAGGGCATATTGAAGAAGAATCAGCCGAGTGGTTCTTGTGGGAGAACAACTCCATTTGGCTCACTAACTTCACACACCATCAGGCTTCCAAGCAGCTCTCAAGGAAACTCAGTTTTCACACTCTATGCTTAGTGCCCTTTGAGTGCCTAGGACTGAAATGAACCTTGGTGAGCATCCCACACAAACGAATGCTCCACATGCGGCTTTCACATGCCACCAACTCCACATTCACAGGCAACTTCAGCGCCACAGCCATTTTCAGATAGCCCTCAATGCAAAGGCTCTAGACGCAAATATTGGTGTGAGAGCTAATTCAATCAAGGAAACACTGCATGTTGGTGAAGGGCATATTGAAGAAGAATCAGCCGAGTGGTTCTTGTGTGAGAACAACTCCATTTGGCTCACTAACTTCACACACCATCAGGCTTCCAAGCAGCTCTCAAGGAAACTCAGTTTTCACACTCTATGCTTAGTGCCTTTGAGTGCCTGGGACTGAAATGAAGCTTGGTGAGCATCCCACACAAACGAATGCTCCACATGCGGGTTTCACATGCCACCAACTCCACATTCACAGGCAACTTCAGCGCCACAGCCGTTTTCAGATAGCCCTCAATGCAAAGGCTCTAGACGCAAATATTGGTGTGAGAGCTAATTCAATCAAGGAAACACTGCATGTTGGTGAAGGGCATATTGAAGAAGAATCAGCCGAGTGGTTCTTGTGGGAGAACAACTCCATTTGGCTCAATAGCTTCACACATAATCAGGCTTCCAAGCAGCTCTCAAGGAAACTCAGTTTTCACACTCTATGCTTAGTGCCCTTTGAGTGCATTATCGAGGAATGAACCTGATAGAGCATCCCACACAAACGAATGCTCCACATGCGGCTTTCACATGCCACCAACTCCACATTCACAGGCAACTTCAGCGCCACAGCCGTTTTCAGATAACCCTCAATGCAAAGGCTCTAGACGCAAATATTGGTGTGAGAGCTAATTCAATCAAGGAAACACTGCATGTTGGTGAAGGGCATATTGAAAAAGAATCAGCCGAGTGGTTCTTGTGGGAGAACAACTCCATTTGGCTCACTAACTTCACACACCATCAGGCTTCCAAGCAGCTCTCAAGGAAACTCAGTTTTCACACTCTATGCTTAGTGCCCTTTGAGTGCCTAGGACTGAAATGAAGCTTGGTGAACATCCCACACAAACGAATGTTCCACATGCGGGTTTCACATGCCACCAACTCCACATTCACAGGCAACTTCAGCGCCATGGCTGTTTTCAGATAGCGCTCAATGCAAAGGCTCTAGACGCAAATATTGGTGTGAGAGCTAATTCAATCAAGGAAACACTGCATGTTGGGGAAGGGCATATTGAAGAAGAATCAGCCGAGTGGTTCTTGTGGGAGAACAACTCCATTTGGCTCACTAACTTCACACACCATCAGGCTTCCAAGCAGCTCTCAAGGAAACTCAGTTTTCACACTCTATGCTTAGTGCCCTTTGAGTGCCTAGGACTGAAATGAAGCTTGGTGAGCATCCCACACAAACGAATGCTCCACATGCGGGTTTCACATGCCACCAACTCCACATTCACAGGCAACTTCAGCGCCACAGCCGTTTTCAGATAGCCCTCAATGCAAAGGCTCTAGACGCAAATATTGGTGTGAGAGCTATTTCAATCAAGGAAACACTGCATGTTGGGGAAGGACATATTGAAGAAGAATCAGCCGAGTGGTTCTTGTGGGAGAACAACTCCATTTGGCTCACTAACTTCACACACCATCAGGCTTCCAAGCAGCTCTCAAGGAAACTCAGTTTTCACACTCTATGCTTAGTGCCCTTTGAGTGTCTAGGACTAAAATGAAGCTTGGTGAGCATCCCACACAAACGAATGCTCCACATGCGGGTTTCACATGCCACCAACTCCACATTCACAGGCAACTTCAGCGCCACAGCCGTTTTCAGATAGCCCTCAATGCAAAGGCTCTAGACGCAAATATTGGTGTGAGAGCTAATTCAATCAAGGAAACACTGCATGTTGGTGAAGGGCATATTGAAGAAGAATCAGCCGAGTGGTTCTTGTGGGAGAACAACTCCATTTGGCTCACTAACTTCACACACCATCAGGCTTCCAAGCAGCTCTCAAGGAAACTCAGTTTTCACACTCTATGCTTAGTGCCCTTTGAGTGCCTAGGACTGAAATGAAGCTTGGTGAGCATCCCACACAACGAAGGCTCCACATGCGGGTTTCACATGCCACCAACTCCACATTCACAGGCAACTTCAGCGCCACAGCCGTTTTCAGATAGCCCTCAATGCAAAGGCTCTAGACGCAAATATTAGTGTGAGAGCTAATTCAATCAAGGAAACACTGCATGTTGGTGAAGGGCATATTGAAGAAGAATCAGCCGAGTGGTTCTTGTGGGAGAACAACTCCATTTGGCTCACTAACTTCACACACCATCAGGCTTCCAAGCAGCTCTCAAGGAAACTCAGTTTTCACACTCTATGCTTAGTGCCTTTGAGTGCCTGGGACTGAAATGAAGCTTGGTGAGCATCCCACACAAACGAATGCTCCACATGCGGGTTTCACATGCCACCAACTCCACATTCACAGGCAACTTCAGTGCCACAGCCGTTTTCAGATAGCCCTCAATGCAAAGGCTCTAGACGCAAATATTGCTGTGAGAGCTAATTCAATCAAGGAAACACTGCATGTTGGTGAAGGGCATATTGAAGAAGAATCAGCCGAGTGGTTCTTGTGGGAGAACAACTCCATTTGGCTCAATAGCTTCACACACCATCAGGCTTCCAAGCAGCTCTCAAGGAAACTCAGTTTTCACACTCTATGCTTAGTGCCCTTTGAGTGCATTATCGAGGAATGAACCTGATAGAGCATCCCACACAAACGAATGCTCCACATGCGGGTTTCACATGCCACCAACTCCACATTCACAGGCAACTTCAGCGCCACAGCCGTTTTCAGATAACCCTCAATGCAAAGGCTCTAGACGCAAATATTGCTGTGAGAGCTAATTCAATCAAGGAAACACTGCATGTTGGTGAAGGGCATATTGAAAAAGAATCAGCCGAGTGGTTCTTGTGGGAGAACAACTCCATTTGGCTCACTAACTTCACACACCATCAGGCTTCCAAGCAGCTCTCAAGGAAACTCAGTTTTCACACTCTATGCTTAGTGCCCTTTGAGTGCCTAGGACTGAAATGAAGCTTGGTGAGCATCCCACACAACGAAGGCTCCACATGCGGGTTTCACATGCCACCAACTCCACATTCACAGGCAACTTCAGCGCCACAGCCGTTTTCAGATAGCCCTCAATGCAAAGGCTCTAGACGCAAATATTGGTGTGAAAGCTAATTCAATCAAGGAAACACTGCATGTTGGGGAAGGGCATATTGAAGAAGAATCAGCTGAGTGGTTCTTGTGGGAGAACAACTCCATTTGGCTCACTAGCTTCACACACCATCAGGCTTCCAAGCAGCTCTCAAGGAAACTCAGTTTTCACACTCTATGCTTAGTGCCCTTTGAGTGCATTATCTAGAAATGAAACAGGTAGAGCATCATACACAAACGAATGCTCCACATGCGGGTTTCACATGCCACCAACTCCACATTCACAGGCAACTTCAGCGCCACAGCCGTTTTCAGATAGCCCTCAATGCAAAGGCTCTAGACACAAATATTTGTGTGAGAGCTAATTCAATCAAGGAAACACTGCATGCTGGTGAAGGGCATATTGAAGAAGAATCAGCCGAGTGGTTCTTGTGGGGAACAACTCGATTTGGCTCACTAACTTCACACACCATCAGGCTTCCAAGCAGCTCTCAAGGAAACTCAGTTTTCACACTCTATGCTTAGTGCCCTTTGAGTGTCTAGGACTAAAATGTAGCTTGGTGAGCATCCCACACAAACGAATGCTCCGCATGCGGGTTTCACATGCCACCAACTCCACATTCACAGACAACTTCAGCGCCATAGCCGTTTTCAGATAGCCCTCAATGCAAAGGCTCTAGACGCAAATATTGGTGTGAGAGCTAATTCAATCAAGGAAACACTGCATGTTGGTGAAGGGCATATTGAAGAAGAATCAGCCGAGTGGTGCTTGTGGGAGAACAACTCCATTTGGCTCACCAGTTTCACACACCATCAGGCTTCCAAGCAGCTCTCAAGGAAACTCAGTTTTCACACTCTATGCTTAGTGCCCTTTGAGTGCCTAGGACTGAAATGAAGCTTGGTGAGCATCCCACACAAACGAATGCTCCACATGCGGGTTTCACATGCCAACAACTCCACATTCACAGGCAACTTCAGCGCCATAGCCGTTTTCACATAGCCCTCAATGCAAAGGCTCTAGACGCAAATATTGGTGTGAGAGCTAATTCAATCAAGGAAACACTGCATGTTGGTGAAGGGCATATTGAAGAAGAATCAGCCGAGTGGTTCATGTGGGAGAACAACTCCATTTGGCTCACTAATTTCACACACCATCAGGCTTCCAAGCAGCTCTCAAGGAAACTCAGTTTTCACACTCTATGCTTAGTGCCCTTTGAGTGCCTAGGACTGAAATGAAGCTTGGTGAGCATCCAACACAAACGAATGCTCCACATGCGGGTTTCACATGCCACCAACTCCACATTCTCAGGCAACTTCAGCGCCACAGCCGTTTTCAGATAGCCCTCAATGCAAAGGCTCTAGACGCAAATATTGGTGTGAGAGCTAATTCAATCAAGGAAACACTGCATGTTGGTGAAGGGCATATTGAAAAAGAATCAGCCGAGTGGTTCTTGTGGGAGAACAACTCCATTTGGCTCACTAACTTCACACACCATCAGGCTTCCAAGCAGCTCTCAAGGAAACTCAGTTTTCACACTCTATGCTTAGTGCCCTTTGAGTGCCAAGGACTGAAATGAAGCTTGGTGAGCATCCCACACAACGAATGCTCCACATGCGGGTTTCACATTCCACCAACTCCACATTCACAGGCAACTTCAGCGCCACAGCCGTTTTCAGATAGCCTCAATGCAAAGGCTCTAGACGCAAATATTGGTGTGAGAGCTAATTCAATCAAGGAAACACTGCATGTTGGTGAAGGGCATATTGAAGAAGAATCAGCCGAGTGGTTCTTGTGGGAGAACAACTCCATTTGGCTCACTAGCTTCACACACCATCAGGCTTCCAAGCAGCTCTCAAGGAAACTCAGTTTTCACACTCTATGCTTAGTGCCCTTTGAGTGCATTATCGAGGAATGAACCTGATAGAGCATCCCACACAAACGAAGGCTCCACATGCGGGTTTCACATGCCACCAACTCCACATTCACAGGCAACTTCAGCGCCATAGCCGTTTTCAGATAGCCCTCAATGCAAAGGCTCTAGACACAAATATTGGTGTGAGAGCTAATTCAATCAAGGAAACACTGCATGTTGGTGAAGGGCATATTGAAGAAGAATCAGCCGAGTGGTGCTTGTGGGAGAACAACTTCATTTGGCTCACTAGCTTCACACACCATCAGGCTTCCAAGCAGCTCTCAAGGAAACTCAGTTTTCACACTCTATGCTTAGTGCCCTTTGAGTGCCTAGGACTGAAATGAAGCTTGGTGAGCATCCCACACAAACGAATGCTCCACATGCGGGTTTCACATGCCACCAACTCCACATTCACAGGCAACTTCAGCGCCACAGCCGTTTTCAGATAGCCCTCAATGCAAAGGCTCTAGACGCAAATATTTGTGTGAGAGCTAATTCAATCAAGGAAACACTGCATGTTGGTGAAGGGCATATTGAAGAAGAAGCAGCAGAGTGGTTCTTATGGGAGAACAACTCCATTTGGCTCACTAACTTCACACACCATCAGGCTTCCAAGCAGCTCTCAAGGAAACTCAGTTTTCACACTCTATGCTTAGTGCCCTTTGAGTGCATTATCGAGGAATGAACCTGATAGAGCATCCCACACAAACGAATGCTCCACATGCGGGTTTCACATGCCACCAACTCCACATTCACAGGCAACTTCAGCGCCATATCCGTTTTCAGATAGCCCTCAATGCAAAGGCTCTAGACGCAAATATTGGTGTGAAAGCTAATTCAATCAAGGAAACACTGCATGTTGGTGAAGGGCATATTGAAGAAGAATCAGCCGAGTGGTTCTTGTGGGGGAATAACTCCATTTGGCTCACTAACTTCACACACCATCAGGCTTCCAAGCAGCTCTCAAGGAAACTCAGTTTTCACACTCTATGCTTAGTGCCCTTTGAGTGCCGAGGACTGAAATTAAGCTTGGTGAGCATCCCACACAAACGAATGCTCCACATGCGGGTTTCACATGCCACCAACTCCACATTCACAGGCAACTTCAGCGCCACAGCCGTTTTCAGATAGCCTCAATGCAAAGGCTCTAGACGCAAATATTGGTGTGAGAGCTAATTCAATCAAGGAAACACTGCATCTTGGTGAAGGGCATATTGAAGAAGAATCAGCTGAGTGGTTCTTGTGGGAGAACAACTCCATTTGGCTCACTAACTTCACACACCATCAGGCTTCCAAGCAGCTCTCAAGGAAACTCAGTTTTCACACTCTATGCTTAGTGCCCTTTGAGTGCATTATCGAGAAATGAACCAGGTAGAGCATCATACACAATCGAATGCTCCACATGCGGGTTTCACATGCCACCAACTCCACATTCACAGGCAACTTCAGCGCCACAGCCGTTTTCAGATAGCCCTCAATGCAAAGGCTCTAGACGCAAATATTGGTGTGAGAGCTAATTCAATCAAGGAAACACTGCATGTTGGTGAAGGGCATATTGAAGAAGGATCAGCCGAGTGGTTCTTGTGGGACAACAACTCCATTTGGCTCACTAACTTCACACACCATCAGGCTTCCAAGCAGCTCTCAAGGAAACTCAGTTTTCACACTCTATGCTTAGTGCCCTTTGAGTGTCTAGGACTAAAATGAAGCTTGGTGAGCATCCCACACAAACGAATGCTCCACATGCGGGTTTCACATGCCACCAACTCCACATTCACAGGCAACTTCAGCGCCACAGCCATTTTCAGATAGCCCTCAATGCAAAGGCTCTAGACGCAAATATTGGTGTGAGAGCTAATTCAATCAAGGAAACACTGCATGTTGGTGAAGGGCATATTGAAGAAGAATCAGCCGAGTGGTTCTTGTGGGAGAACAACTCCATTTGGCTCACTAACTTCACACACCATCAGGCTTCCAAGCAGCTCTCAAGGAAACTCAGTTTTCACACTCTATGCTTAGTGCCCTTTGAGTGCCTAGGACTGAAATGAAGCTTGGTGAGCATCCCACACAAACGAATGCTCCACATGCGGGTTTCACATGCCACCAACTCCACATTCACAGGCAACTTCAGCGCCACAGCCCTTTTCAGATAGCCCTCAATGCAAAGGCTCTAGACGCAAATATTGGTGTGAGAGCTAATTCAAACAAGGAAACACTGCATGTTGGTGAAGGGCATATTGAAGAAGAATCAGCCGAGTGGTTCTTGTGGGAGAACAACTCCATTTGGCTCACTAACTTCACACACCATCAGGCTTCCAAGCAGCTCTCAAGGAAACTCAGTTTTCACACTCTATGCTTAGTGCCCTTTGAGTGCCTAGGACTGAAATGAAGCTTGGTGAGCATCCCACACAAACGAATGCTCCACATGCGGGTTTCACATGCCACCAACTCCACATTCACAGGCAACTTCAGCCCCACAGCCGTTTTCAGATAGCCCTCAATGCAAAGGCTCTAGACGCAAATATTTGTGTGAGAGCTAATTCAATCAAGGAAACACAGCATGTTGGTGAAGGGCATATTGAAGAATAATCAGCCGAGTGGTTCTTGTGGGAGAACAACTCCATTTGGCTCACTAACTTCACACACCATCAGGCTTCCAAGCAGCTCTCAAGGAAACTCAGTTTTCACACTCTATGCTTAGTGCCCTTTGAGTGCCTAGGACTGAAAAGAAGCTTGGTGAGCATCCCACACAAACGAATGCTCCACATGCGGGTTTCACATGCCACCAACTCCACATTCACAGGCAACTTCAGCGCCACAGCCGTTTTCAGATAGCCCTCAATGCAAAGGCTCTAGACGCAAATATTGGTGTGAGAGCTAATTCAATCAAGGAAACACTGCATGTTGGGGAAGGGCATATTGAAGAAGGATCAGCCGAGTGGTTCTTGTGGGAGAACAACTGCATTTGGCTCACTAGCTTCACACACCATCAGGCTTCCAAGCAGCTCTCAAGGAAACTCAGTTTTCACACTCTATGCTTAGTGCCCTTTGAGTGCATTATCGAGGAATGAACCTGATAGAGCATCCCACACAAACGAATGCTCCACATGCAGGTTTCACATGCCACCAACTCCACATTCACAGGCAACTTCAGCGCCACAGCCGTTTTCAGATAACCCTCAATGCAAAGGCTCTAGACGCAAATATTGGTGTGAGAGCTAATTCAATCAAGGAAACACTGCATGTTGGGGCAGGGCATATTGAAGAAGAATCAGCCGAGTGGTTCTTGTGGGAGAACAACTCCATTTGGCTCACTAACTTCACACACCATCAGGCTTCCAAGCAGCTCTCAAGGAAACTCAGTTTTCACACTCTATGCTTAGTGCCCTTTGAGTGTCTAGGACTAAAATGAAGCTTGGTGAGCATCCCACACAAACGAATGCTCCACATGCGGGTTTCACATTCCACCAACTCCACATTCACAGGCAACTTCAGCGCCACAGCCGTTTTCAGATAGCCCTCAATGCAAAGGCTCTAGACGCAAATATTGGTGTGAGAGCTAATTCAATCAAGGAAACACTGCATGTTGGTGAAGGGCATATTGAAGAAGAATCAGCCGAGTGGTTCTTGTGGGAGAACAACTCCATTTGGCTCACTAGCTTCACACACCATCAGGCTTCCAAGCAGCTCTCAAGGAAACTCAGTTTTCACACTCTATGCTTAGTGCCCTTTGAGTGCATTATCGAGGAATGAACCTGATAGAGCATCCCACACAAACGAAGGCTCCACATGCGGGTTTCACATGCCACCAACTCCACATTCACAGGCAACTTCAGCGCCATAGCCGTTTTCAGATAGCCCTCAATGCAAAGGCTCTAGACACAAATATTGGTGTGAGAGCTAATTCAATCAAGGAAACACTGCATGTTGGTGAAGGGCATATTGAAGAAGAATCAGCCGAGTGGTGCTTGTGGGAGAACAACTCCATTTGGCTCACTAGCTTCACACACCATCAGGCTTCCAAGCAGCTCTCAAGGAAACTCAGTTTTCACACTCTATGCTTAGTGCCCTTTGAGTGCCTAGGACTGAAATGAAGCTTGGTGAGCATCCCACACAAACGAATGCTCCACATGCGGGTTTCACATGCCACCAACTCCACATTCACAGGCAACTTCAGCGCCACAGCCGTTTTCAGATAGCCCTCAATGCAAAGGCTCTAGACGCAAATATTTGTGTGAGAGCTAATTCAATCAAGGAAACACTGCATGTTGGTGAAGGGCATATTGAAGAAGAAGCAGCAGAGTGGTTCTTATGGGAGAACAACTCCATTTGGCTCACTAACTTCACACACCATCAGGCTTCCAAGCAGCTCTCAAGGAAACTCAGTTTTCACACTCTATGCTTAGTGCCCTTTGAGTGCATTATCGAGGAATGAACCTGATAGAGCATCCCACACAAACGAATGCTCCACATGCGGGTTTCACATGCCACCAACTCCACATTCACAGGCAACTTCAGCGCCATATCCGTTTTCAGATAGCCCTCAATGCAAAGGCTCTAGACGCAAATATTGGTGTGAAAGCTAATTCAATCAAGGAAACACTGCATGTTGGTGAAGGGCATATTGAAGAAGAATCAGCCGAGTGGTTCTTGTGGGGGAATAACTCCATTTGGCTCACTAACTTCACACACCATCAGGCTTCCAAGCAGCTCTCAAGGAAACTCAGTTTTCACACTCTATGCTTAGTGCCCTTTGAGTGCCGAGGACTGAAATTAAGCTTGGTGAGCATCCCACACAAACGAATGCTCCATATGCGGGTTTCACATGCCACCAACTCCACATTCACAGGCAACTTCAGCGCCACAGCCGTTTTCAGATAGCCTCAATGCAAAGGCTCTAGACGCAAATATTGGTGTGAGAGCTAATTCAATCAAGGAAACACTGCATCTTGGTGAAGGGCATATTGAAGAAGAATCAGCTGAGTGGTTCTTGTGGGAGAACAACTCCATTTGGCTCACTAACTTCACACACCATCAGGCTTCCAAGCAGCTCTCAAGGAAACTCAGTTTTCACACTCTATGCTTAGTGCCCTTTGAGTGCATTATCGAGAAATGAACCAGGTAGAGCATCATACACAATCGAATGCTCCACATGCGGGTTTCACATGCCACCAACTCCACATTCACAGGCAACTTCAGCGCCACAGCCGTTTTCAGATAGCCCTCAATGCAAAGGCTCTAGACGCAAATATTGGTGTGAGAGCTAATTCAATCAAGGAAACACTGCATGTTGGTGAAGGGCATATTGAAGAAGGATCAGCCGAGTGGTTCTTGTGGGACAACAACTCCATTTGGCTCACTAACTTCACACACCATCAGGCTTCCAAGCAGCTCTCAAGGAAACTCAGTTTTCACACTCTATGCTTAGTGCCCTTTGAGTGTCTAGGACTAAAATGAAGCTTGGTGAGCATCCCACACAAACGAATGCTCCACATGCGGGTTTCACATGCCACCAACTCCACATTCACAGGCAACTTCAGCGCCACAGCCGTTTTCAGATAGCCCTCAATGCAAAGGCTCTAGACGCAAATATTGGTGTGAGAGCTAATTCAATCAAGGAAACACTGCATGTTGGTGAAGGGCATATTGAAGAAGAATCAGCCGAGTGGTTCTTGTGGGAGAACAACTCCATTTGGCTCACTAACTTCACACACCATCAGGCTTCCAAGCAGCTCTCAAGGAAACTCAGTTTTCACACTCTATGCTTAGTGCCCTTTGAGTGCCTAGGACTGAAATGAAGCTTGGTGAGCATCCCACACAAACGAATGCTCCACATGCGGGTTTCACATGCCACCAACTCCACATTCACAGGCAACTTCAGCGCCACAGCCCTTTTCAGATAGCCCTCAATGCAAAGGCTCTAGACGCAAATATTGGTGTGAGAGCTAATTCAATCAAGGAAACACTGCATGTTGGTGAAGGGCATATTGAAGAAGAATCAGCCGAGTGGTTCTTGTGGGAGAACAACTCCATTTGGCTCACTAACTTCACACACCATCAGGCTTCCAAGCAGCTCTCAAGGAAACTCAGTTTTCACACTCTATGCTTAGTGCCCTTTGAGTGCCTAGGACTGAAATGAAGCTTGGTGAGCATCCCACACAAACGAATGCTCCACATGCGGGTTTCACATGCCACCAACTCCACATTCACAGGCAACTTCAGCCCCACAGCCGTTTTCAGATAGCCCTCAATGCAAAGGCTCTAGACGCAAATATTTGTGTGAGAGCTAATTCAATCAAGGAAACACAGCATGTTGGTGAAGGGCATATTGAAGAATAATCAGCCGAGTGGTTCTTGTGGGAGAACAACTCCATTTGGCTCACTAACTTCACACACCATCAGGCTTCCAAGCAGCTCTCAAGGAAACTCAGTTTTCACACTCTATGCTTAGTGCCCTTTGAGTGCCTAGGACTGAAAAGAAGCTTGGTGAGCATCCCACACAAACGAATGCTCCACATGCGGGTTTCACATGCCACCAACTCCACATTCACAGGCAACTTCAGCGCCACAGCCGTTTTCAGATAGCCCTCAATGCAAAGGCTCTAGACGCAAATATTGGTGTGAGAGCTAATTCAATCAAGGAAACACTGCATGTTGGGGAAGGGCATATTGAAGAAGGATCAGCCGAGTGGTTCTTGTGGGAGAACAACTGCATTTGGCTCACTAGCTTCACACACCATCAGGCTTCCAAGCAGCTCTCAAGGAAACTCAGTTTTCACACTCTATGCTTAGTGCCCTTTGAGTGCATTATCGAGGAATGAACCTGATAGAGCATCCCACACAAACGAATGCTCCACATGCGGGTTTCACATGCCACCAACTCCACATTCACAGGCAACTTCAGCGCCACAGCCGTTTTCAGATAACCCTCAATGCAAAGGCTCTAGACGCAAATATTGGTGTGAGAGCTAATTCAATCAAGGAAACACTGCATGTTGGGGCAGGGCATATTGAAGAAGAATCAGCCGAGTGGTTCTTGTGGGAGAACAACTCCATTTGGCTCACTAACTTCACACACCATCAGGCTTCCAAGCAGCTCTCAAGGAAACTCAGTTTTCACACTCTATGCTTAGTGCCCTTTGAGTGTCTAGGACTAAAATGAAGCTTGGTGAGCATCCCACACAAACGAATGCTCCACATGCGGGTTTCACAAGACACCAACTCCACATTCACAGGCAACTTCAGCGCCACAGCCGTTTTCAGATAGCCCTCAATGCAAAGGCTCTAGACGCAAATATTTGTGTGAGAGCTAATTCAATCAAGGAAACACTGCATGTTGGTGAAGGGCATATTGAAGAAGAATCAGCCGAGTGGTTCTTGTGGGAGAACAACTCCATTTGGCTCACTAACTTCACCACCATCAGGCTTCCAAGCAGCTCTCAAGGAAACTCAGTTTTCACAATCTATGCTTAGTGCCCTTTGTATGCCTAGGACTAAAATGAAGCTTGGTGAGCATCCCACACAAACGAATGCTCCACATGCGGGTTTCACATGCCACCAACTCCACATTCACAGGCAACTTCAGCGCCACAGCCGTTTTCAGATAGCCTTCAATGCAAAGACTCTAGACGCAAATATTGGTGTGAGAGCTAATTCAATCAAGGAAACACTGCATGTTGGGGAAGGGCATATTGAAGAAGAATCATCCGAGTGGTTCTTGTGGGAGAACAACTTCATTTGGCTCACTAACTTCACACACCATCAGGCTTCCAAACAGCTCTCAAGGAAACTCAGTTTTCACACTCTATGCTTAGTGCCCTTTGAGTGCCTAGGACTGAAATGAAGCTTGGTGAGCATCCCACACAAACGAATGCTCCACATGCGGGTTTCACATGCCACCAACTCCACATTCACAGGCAACTTCAGCGCCACAGCCGTTTTCAGATAGCCCTCAATGCAAAGGCTCTAGACGCAAATATTGGTGTGAGAGCTAATTCAATCAAGGAAACACTGCATGTTGCGGAAGGGCATATTGAAGAAGAATCAGCCGAGTGGTGCTTGTGGGAGAACAACTCCATTTGGCTCACTAGCTTCACACACCATCAGGCTTCCAAGCAGCTCTCAAGGAAACTCAGTTTTCACACTCTATGCTTAGTGCCCTTTTAGTGCATTATCTAGAAATGAACCAGGTAGAGCATCATAACCAAACGAATGCTCCACATGCGGGTTTCACATGCCACCAACTCCACATTCACAGGCAACTTCAGCGCCACAGCCGTTTTCAGATAGCCCTCAATGCAAAGGCTCTAGACGCAAATATTGGTGTGAGAGCTAATTCAATCAAGGAAACACTGCATGTTGGTGAAGGGCATATTGAAGAAGAATCAGCCGAGTGGTTCTTGTGGGGGAACAACTCCATTTGGCTCACTAACTTCACACACCATCAGGCTTCCAAGCAGCTCTCAAGGAAACTCAGTTTTCACACTCTATGCTTAGTGCCCTTTGAGTGTCTAGGACTAAAATGAAGCTTGGTGAGCATCCCACACAAACGAATGCTCCACATGCGGGTTTCACATGCCACCAACTCCACATTCACAGGCAACTTCAGCGCCATGGCTGTTTTCAGATAGCCGTCAATGCAAAGGCTCTAGACGCAAATATTGGTGTGAGAGCTAATTCAATCAAGGAAACACTGCATGTTGGTGAAGGGCATATTGAAGAAGAATCAGCCGAGTGGTTCTTGTGGGAGAACAACTCCATTTGGCTCACTAGCTTCACACACCATCAGGCTTCCAAGCAGCTCTCAAGGAAATTCAGTTTTCACACTCTATGCTTAGTGCCCTTTGAGTGCCTAGGACTGAAATGAAGCTTGGTGAGCATCCAACACAAACGAATGCTCCACATGCGGGTTTCACATGCCACCAACTCCACATTCACAGGCAACTTCAGCGCCACAGCCGTTTTCAGATAGCCCTCAATGCAAAGGCTCTAGACGCAAATATTGGTGTGAGAGCTAATTCAATCAAGGAAACACTGCATGTTGGTGAAGGGCATATTGAAGAAGAATCAGCTGAGTGGTTCTTGTGGGAGAACAACTCCATTTGGCTCACTAGCTTCACACACCATCAGGCTTCCAAGCAGCTCTCAAGGAAACTCAGTTTTCACACTCTATGCTTAGTGCCCCTTGAGTGCATTATCTAGAAATGAACCAGGTAGAGCATCATACACAAACGAATGCTCCACCTGCGGGTTTCACATGCCACCAACTCCACATTCACAGGCAACTTCAGCGCCACAGCCGTTTTCAGATAGCCCTC
Source organism: Ochotona princeps (assembly GCF_030435755.1). Taxonomy (NCBI): domain Eukaryota; kingdom Metazoa; phylum Chordata; class Mammalia; order Lagomorpha; family Ochotonidae; genus Ochotona; species Ochotona princeps. Next base: position 118,569 of record NW_026700367.1, on the reverse strand, counting down.
AATGCAAAGGCTCTAGACGCAAATATTGGTGTGAGAGCTAATTCAATCAAGGAAACACTGCATGTTGGTGAAGGGCATATTGAAGAAGAATCAGCCGAGTGGTTCTTGTGGGGGAACAACTCCATTTGGCTCACTAACTTCACACACCATCAGGCTTCCAAGCAGCTCTCAAGGAAACTCAGTTTTCACACTCTATGCTTAGTGCCCTTTGAGTGTCTAGGCCTAAAATGAAGCTTGGTGAGCATCCCACACAAACGAATGCTCCACATGCGGGTTTCACATGCCACCAACTCCGCATTCACAGGCAACTTCAGCGCCATAGCCGTTTTCAGATAGCCCTCAATGCAAAGGCTCTAGACACAAATATTGGTGTGAGAGCTAATTCAATCAAGGAAACACTGCATGTTTGTGTAGGGCATATTGAAGAAGAATCAGCCGAGTGGTTCTTGTGGGAGAACAACTCCATTTGGCTCACTAACTTCACACACCATCAGGCTTCCAAGCAGCTCTCAAGGAAACTCAGTTTTCACACTCTATGCTTAGTGCCCTTTGAGTGCCTAGGACTGAAATGAAGCTTGGTGAGCATGCCACACACAAACGAGTGCTCCACATGCGGGTTTCACATGCCACCAACTCCACATTCACAGGCAACTTCAGCGCCACAGCCGTTTTCAGATAGCCCTCAATGCAAAGGCTCTAGACGCAAATATTGGTGTGAGAGCTAATTCAATCAAGGAAACACTGCATGTTGGTGAAGGGCATATTGAAGAAGAATCAGCCGAGTGGTTCTTGTGGGAGAACAACTCCATTTGGCTCACTAACTTCACACACCATCAGGCTTCCAAGCAGCTCTCAAGGAAACTCAGTTTTCACACGCTGTGCTTAGTGCCCTTTGAGTGCCTAGGACTGAAACGAAGTTTGGTGTGCATCCCACACAAAACGAATGCTCCACATGCGGGTTTCACATGCCACCAACTCCACATTCACAGGCAACTTCAGCGCCACAGCCATTTTCAGATAACCCTCAATGCAAAGGCTCTAGACACAAATATTGGTGTGAGAGCTAATTCAATCAAGGAAACACTGCATGTTGGTGAAGGGCATATTGAAGAATAATCAGCCGAGTGGTTCTTGTGGGAGAACAACTCCATTTGGCTCACTAGCTTCACACACCATCAGGCTTCCAAGCAGCTCTCAAGGAAACTCAGTTTTCACACTCTATGCTTAGTGCCCTTTGAGTGTCTAGGACTAAAATGAAGCTTGGTGAGCATCCCACACAAACGAATGCTCCACGTGCAGGTTTCACATGCCACCAACTCCGCATTCACAGGCAACTTCAGCGCCACAGTCGTTTTCAGATAGCCCTCAATGCAAAGGCTCTAGACGCAAATATTGGTGTGAGAGCTAATTCAATCAAGGAAACACTGCATGTTGGTGAAGGGCATATTGAAGAAGAATCAGCCGAGTGGTTCTTGTGGGAGAACAACTCCATTTGGCTCACTAACTTCACACACCATCAGGCTTCCAAGCAGCTCTCAAGGAAACTCAGTTTTCACACGCTGTGCTTAGTGCCCTTTGAGTGCCTAGGACTGAAATGAAGCTTGGTGTGCATCCCACACAAAACGAATGCTCCACATGCGGGTTTCACATGCCACCAACTCCACATTCACAGGCAACTTCAGCGTCACAGCCATTTTCAGATAACCCTCAATGCAAAGGCTCTAGACACAAATATTGGTGTGAGAGCTAATTCAATCAAGGAAACACTGCATGTTGGGGAAGGGCATATTGAAGAAGAATCAACCGAGTGGTTCTTGTGGGAGAACAACTCCATTTGGCTCACTAACTTCACACACCATCAGGCTTCCAAGCAGCTCTCAAGGAAACTCAGTTTTCACACTCTATGCTTAGTGCCCTTTGAGTGTCTAGGACTGAAATGAAGCTTGGTGAGCATCCCACACAAACGAATGCTCCACATGCGGGTTTCACATGCCACCAACTCCACATTCACAGGCAACTTCAGCGCCACAGCCGTTTTCAGATAGCCCTCAATGCAAAGGCTCTAGACGCAAATATTGGTGTGGGAGCTATTTCAATCAAGGAAACACAGCATGTTGGGGAAGGGCATATTGAAGAAGAATCAGCCGAGTGGTTCTTGTGGGAGAACAACTCCATTTGGCTCACTAGCTTCACACACCATCAGGCTTCCAAGCAGCTCTCAAGGAAACTCAGTTTTCACACTCTATGCTTAGTGCCCTTTGAGTGCCTAGGACTGAAATGAAGCTTGGTGAGCATCCCACACAAACGAATGCTCCACATGCGGGTTTCACATGCCACCAACTCCACATTCACAGACAACTTCAGCGCCATAGCTGTTTTCAGATAGCCCTCAATGCAAAGGCTCTAGACGCAAATATTGGTGTGAGAGCTAATTCAATCAAGGAAACACTGCATGTTGGTGAAGGACATATTGAAGAAGAATCAGCCGAGTGCTTCTTGTGGGAGAACAACTCCATTTGGCTCACTAGCTTCACACACCATCAGGCTTCCAAGCAGCTCTCAAGGAAACTCAGTTTTCACACTCTATGCTTAGTGCCCTTTGAGTGCATTATCGAGGAATGAACCTGATAGAGCATCCCACACAAACGAATGCTCCACATGCGGGTTTCACATGCCACCAACTCCACATTCACAGAAAACTGCAGCACCATAGGTGTTTTCAGATAGCCCTCAATGCAAAGGCTCTAGACGCAAATATTGGTGTGAGAGCTAATTCAATCAAGGAAACACTGCATGATGGTGAAGGGCATATTGAAGAAGAATCAGCCGAGTGGTTCTTGTGGGAGAACAACTCCATTTGGCTCACTAACTTCACACACCATCAGGCTTCCAAGCAGCTCTCAAGGAAACTCAGTTTTCACACTCTATGCTTAGTGCCCTTTGAGTGCCTAGGACTGAAATGAAGCTTGGTGAGCATCCCACACAAACGAATGCTCCACATGCGGGTTTCACATGCCACCAACTCCACATTCTCAGACAACTTCAGCGCCACAGCCGTTTTCAGATAGCCCTCAATGCAAAGGCTCTAGACGCAAATATTGGTGTGAGAGCTAATTCAATCAAGGAAACACTGCATGTTGGTGAAGGATATATTGAAGAAGAATCAGCCGAGTGGTTCTTGTGGGAGAACAACTCCATTTGGCTCACTAACTTCACACACCATCAGGCTTCCAAGCAGCTCTCAAGGAATCTCAGTTTTCACACTCTATGCTTAGTGCCCTTTGAGTGAATTATCGCGGAATGAACCTGGTAGAGCATGCCACACAAACGAATGCTCCACATGCGGGTTTCACATGCCACCAACTCCACTTCAGCGCCATAGCCGTTTTCAGATAGCCCTCAATGCAAAGGCTCTAGACGCAAATATTGGTGTGAGAGCTAATTCAATCAAGGAAACACTGCATGTTGGGGAAGGGCATATTGAAGAAGAAGCAGCCGAGTGTTTCTTGTGGGAGAACAACTCCATTTGGCTCACTAACTTCACACACCATCAGGCTTCCAAGCATCTCTCAAGGAAACTCAGTTTACACACTCTATGCTTAGTGCCCGTTGAGTGTCTAGGACTGAAATGCAGCTTGGTGAGCATCCCACACAAACGAATGCTCCACATGCGGGTTTCACATGCCACCAACTCCACATTCACAGGCAACTTCAGCGCCACAGCCGTTTTCAGATAGCCCTCAATGCAAAGGCTCTGGACGCAAATATTGGTGTGAGAGCTATTTCAATCAAGGAAACACTGCATGTTGGTGAAGGGCATATTGAAGAAGAATCAGCCGAGTGGTTCTTGTGGGAGAACAACTCCATTTGGCTCACTAGCTTCACACACCATCAGGCTTCCAAGCAGCTCTCAAGGAAACTCAGTTTTCACACTCTATGCTTAGTGCACTTTGAGTGCATTATCTAGGAATGAACCTGATAGAGCATCCCACACAAACGAATGCTCCACATGCGGGTTTCACATGCCACCAACTCCACATTCACAGGCAACTTCAGCACTATAGCTGTTTTCAGATAGCCCTCAATGCAAAGGCTCTAGACGCGAATATTGGTGTGAGAGCTAATTCAATCAAGGAAACACTGCATGTTGGTGAAGGGCATATTGAAGAAGAATCAGCCGAGTGGTTCTTGTGGGAGAACAACTCCATTTGGCTCACTAACTTCACACACCATCAGGCTTCCAAGCAGCTCTCAAGGAAACTCACTTTTCACACTCTATGCTTAGTGCCCTTTGAGTGCCTAGGACTGAAATTAAGCTTGGTGAGCATCCCACACAAACGAATGCTCCACATGCGGGCTTCACATGCCACCAACTCCACATTCACAGGCAACTTCAGCGCCACAGCCGTTTTCAGATAGCCCTCAATGCAAAGGCTCTAGACGCAAATATTGGTGTGAGAGCTAATTCAATCAAGGAAACACTGCATGTTGGGGAAGGGCATATTGAAGAAGAAGCAGCCGAGTGGTTCTTGTGGGAGAACAACTCCATTTGGCTAACTAGCTTCACACACCATCAGGCTTCCAAGCAGCTCTCAAGGAAACTCAGTTTTCACACTCTATGCTTAGTGCCCTTTGAGTGCATTATCGAGGAATGAACCTGATAGAGCATCCCACACAAACGAATGCTCCACATGCGGGTTTCACATGCCACCAACTCCACATTCACAGGCAACTTCAGCGCCATAGCCGTTTTCAGATAGCCCTGAATGCAAAGGCTCTAGACACAAATTTGGTGTGAGAGCTAATTCAATCAAGGAAACACTGCATGTTGGTGAAGGGCATATTGAAGAAGAATCAGCCGAGTGGTTCTTGTGGGAGAACAACTCCATTTGGTTCACTAACTTCACACACCATCAGGCTTCCAAGCAGCTCTCAAGGAAACTCAGTTTTCACACTCTATGCTTAGTGCCCTTTGAGTGCCTAGGACTGAAATGAAGCTTGGTGAGCATCCCACACAACGAAGGCTCCACATGCGGGTTTCACATGCCACCAACTCCACATTCACAGGCAACTTCAGCGCCACAGCCGTTTTCAGATAGCCCTCAATATAAAGGCTCTAGACGCAAATATTGGTGTGAGAGCTAATTCAATCAAGGAAACACTGCATGTTGGTGAAGGGCATATTGAAGAAGAATCAGCCGAGTGGTTCTTGTGGGAGAACAACTCCATTTGGCTCACTAGCTTCACACACCATCAGGCTTCCAAGCAGCTCTCAAGGAAACTCAGTTTTCACACTCTATGCTTAGTGCCCTTTGAGTGCATTATCGAGGAATGAACCTGATAGAGCATCCCACACAAACGAATGCTCCACATGCGGGTTTCACATGCCACCAACTCCACATTCACAGGAAAGTTCAGCGCCATAGCCGTTTTCAGATAGCCCTCAATGCAAAGGCTCTAGACACAAATATTGGTGTGAGAGCTAATTCAATCAAGGAAACACTGCATGTTGGGGAAGGGCATATTGAAGAAGAATCAGCCGTGTGGTTCTTGTGGGAGAACAACTCCATTTGGCTCACTAGATTCACACACCATCAGGCTTCCAAGCAGCTCTCAAGGAAACTCAGTTTTCACACTCTATGCTTAGTGCCCTTTGAGTGCATTATCGAGGAATGAACCTGATAGAGCATCCCACACAAACGAATGCTCCACATGCGGGTTTCACATGCCACCAACTCCACATTCACAGGCAACTTCAGCGCCATAGCCGTTTTCAGATAGCCCTTAATGCAAAGGCTCTAGACACAAATTTGGTGTGAGAGCTAATTCAATCAAGGAAACACTGCATGTTGGTGAAGGGCATATTGAAGAAGAATCAGCCGAGTGGTTCTTGTGGGAGAACAACTCCATTTGGCTCACTAACTTCACACACCATCAGGCTTCCAAGCAGCTCTCAAGGAAACTCAGTTTTCACACTCTATGCTTAGTGCCCTTTGAGTGCCTAGGACTGAAATGAAGCTTGGTGAGCATCCCACACAACGAAGGCTCCACATGCGGGTTTCACATGCCACCAACTCCACATTCACAGGCAACTTCAGCGCCACAGCCGTTTTCAGATAGCCCTCAATGCAAAGGCTCTAGACGCAAATATTGGTGTGAGAGCTAATTCAATCAAGGAAACACTGCATGTTGGGGAAGGGCATATTGAAGAAGAATCAGCCGAGTGGTTCTTGTGGGAGAACAACTCCATTTGGCTAACTAGCTTCACACACCATCAGGCTTCCAAGCAGCTCTCAAGGAAACTCAGTTTTCACACTCTATGCTTAGTGCCCTTTGAGTGCATTATCGAGGAATGAACCTGATAGAGCATCCCACACAAACGAATGCTCCACATGCGGGTTTCACATGCCACCAACTCCACATTCACAGGCAACCTCAGCGCCATAGCCGTTTTCAGATAGCCCTGAATGCAAAGGCTCTAGACACAAATTTGGTGTGAGAGCTAATTCAATCAAGGAAACACTGCATGTTGGTGAAGGGCATATTGAAGAAGAATCAGCCGAGTGGTTCTTCTGGGAGAACAACTCCATTTGGCTCACTAACTTCACACACCATCAGGCTTCCAAGCAGCTCTCAAGGAAACTCAGTTTTCACACTCTATGCTTAGTGCCCTTTGAGTGCCTAGGACTGAAATGAACCTGGTAGAGCATCCCACACAACGAAGGCTCCACATGCGGGTTTCACATGCCACCAACTCCACATTCACAGGCAACTTCAGCGCCACAGCCGTTTTCAGATAGCCCTCAATGCAAAGGCTCTAGACGCAAATATTGGTGTGAGAGCTAATTCAATCAAGGAAACACTGCATGTTGGGGAAGGGCATATTGAAGAAGAATCAGCCGAGTGGTTCTTGTGGGAGAACAACTCCATTTGGCTCACTAGCTTCACACACCATCAGGCTTCCAAGCAGCTCTCAAGGAAACTCAGTTTTCACACTCTATGCTTAGTGCCCTTTGAGTGCATTATCGAGGAATGAACCTGATAGAGCATCCCACACAAACGAATGCTCCACATGCGGGTTTCACATGCCACCAACTCCACATTCACAGGCAACTTCAGCGCCATAGCCGTTTTCAGATAGCCCTGAATGCAAAGGCTCTAGACACAAATTTGGTGTGAGAGCTAATTCAATCAAGGAAACACTGCATGTTGGTGAAGGGCATATTGAAGAAGAATCAGCCGAGTGGTTCTTCTGGGAGAACAACTCCATTTGGCTCACTAATTTCACACACCATCAGGCTTCCAAGCAGCTCTCAAGGAAACTCAGTTTTCACACTCTATGCTTAGTGCCCTTTGAGTGCCTAGGACTGAAATGAAGCTTGGTGAGCATCCCAGACAACGAAGGCTCCACATGCGGATTTCACATGCCACCAACTCCACATTCACAGGCAACTTCAGCGCCACAGCCGTTTTCAGATAGCCCTCAATATAAAGGCTCTAGACGCAAATATTGGTGTGAGAGCTAATTCAATCAAGGAAACACTGCATGTTGGGGAAGGGCATATTGAAGAAGAATCAGCCGAGTGGTTCTTGTGGGAGAACAACTCCATTTGGCTCACTAGCTTCACACACCATCAGGCTTCCAAGCAGCTCTCAAGGAAACTCAGTTTTCACACTCTATGCTTAGTGCCCTTTGAGTGCATTATCGAGGAATGAACCTGATAGAGCATCCCACACAAACGAATGCTCCACATGCGGGTTTCACATGCCACCAACTCCACATTCACAGGCAACTTCAGCGCCATAGCCGTTTTCAGATAGCCCTCAATGCAAAGGCTCTAGACGCAAATATTGGTGTGAGAGCTAATTCAATCAAGGAAACACTGCATGTTGGTGAAGGGCATATTGAAGAAGAATCAGCCGAGTGGTTCTTGTGGGAGAACAACTCCATTTGGCTCACTAACTTCACACACCATCAGGCTTCCAAGCAGCTCTCAAGGAAACTCAGTTTTCACACTCTATGCTTAGTGCCCTTTGAGTGTCTAGGACTGAAATGAAGCTTGGTGAGCATCCCACACAACGAAGGCTCCACATGCGGGTTTCACATGCCACCAACTCCACATTCACAGGCAACTTCAGCGCCACAGCCGTTTTCAGATAGCCCTCAATACAAAGGCTCTAGACGCAAATATTGGTGTGAGAGCTAATTCAATCAAGGAAACACTGCATGTTGGGGAAGGGCATATTGAAGAAGAATCAGCCGAGTGGTTCTTGTGGGAGAACAACTGCATTTGGCTCACTAACTTCACACACCATCAGGCTTCCAAGCAGCTCTCAAGGAAACTCAGTTTTCACACTCTATGCTTAGTGCCCTTTGAGTGCATTATCGAGGAATGAACCTGATAGAGCATCCCACACAAACGAATGCTCCACATGCAGGTTTCACATGCCACCAACTCCACATTCACAGGCAACTTCAGCGCCAAAGCCGTTTTCAGATAGCCCTCAATGCAAAGGCTCTAGACACAAATATTGGTGTGAGAGCTAATTCAATCAAGGAAACACTGCATGTTGGTGAAGGGCATATTGAAGAAGAATCAGCCGAGTGCTTCTTGTGGGAGAACAACTCCATTTGGCTCACTAGCTTCACACAACATCAGGCTTCCAAGCAGCTCTCAAGGAAACTCAGTTTTCACACTCTATGCTTAGTGCCCTTTGAGTGCATTATCGAGGAATGAACCTGATAGAGCATCCCACACAAACGAATGCTCCACATGCGGGTTTCACATGCCACCAACTCCACATTCACAGGAAACTTCAGCGCCATAGCCGTTTTCAGATAGCCCTCAATGCAAAGGCTCTAGACGCAAATATTGGTGTGAGAGCTAATTCAATCAAGCAAACACTGCATGTTGGTGAAGGATATATTGAAGAAGAATCAGCCGAGTGGTTCTTGTGGGAGAACAACTCCATTTGGCTCACTAACTTCACACACCATCAGGCTTCCAAGCAGCTCTCAAGGAAACTCAGTTTTCACACTCTATGCTTAGTGCACTTTGAGTGCCTAGGACTGAAATGAAGCTTGGTGAGCATCCCACACAAACGAATGCTCCACATGCGGGTTTCACATGCCACCAACTCCACATTCTCAGACAACTTCAGCGCCATAGCCGTTTTCAGATAGCCCTCAATGCAAAGGCTCTAGACGCAAATATTGGTGTGAGAGCTAATTCAATCAAGGAAACACTGCATGTTAGTGAAGGATATTGAAGAAGAATCAGCCGAGTGGTTCTTGTGGGAGAACAACTCCATTTGGCTCACTAACTTCACACACCATCAGGCTTCCAAGCAGCTCTCAAGGAAACTCACTTTTCACACTCTATGCTTAGTGCCCTTTGAGTGCCTAGGACTGAAATGAAGCTTGGTGAGCATCCCACACAAACGAATGCTACACATGCGGGTTTCACATGCCACCAACTCCACATTCACAGACAACTACAGTGCCATAGCCGTTTTCAGATAGCCCTCAATGCAAAGGCTCTAGACGCAAATATTGGTGTGAGAGCTAATTCAATCAAGGAAACACTGCATGTTAGTGAAGGATATATTGAAGAAGAATCAGCCGAGTGGTTCTTGTGGGAGAACAACTCCATTTGGCTCACTAACTTCACACACCATCAGGCTTCCAAGCAGCTCTCAAGGAAACTCAGTTTTCACACTCTATGCTTAGTGCCCTTTGAGTGCCTAGGACTGAAATGAAGCTTGGTGAGCATCCCACACAAACGAATGCTCCACCTGCGGGTTTCACATGCCACCAACTCCACTTCAGCGCCATAGCCGTTTTCAGATGGCCCTCAATGCAAAGCCTCTGGACGCAAATATTGGTGTGAGAGCTAATTCAATCAAGGAAACACTGCATGTTGGTGAAGGGCATATTGAAGAAGAATCAGCCGAGTGGTTCTTGTGGGAGAACAACTCCATTTGGCTCACTAACTTCACACACCATCAGGATTCCAAGCAGCTCTCAAGGAAACAAAGTTTTCACACTCTATGCTTAGTGCCCTTTGAGTGCCTAGGACTGAAATGAAGCTTGGTGAGCATCCCACACAAACGAATGCTCCACATGCGGGTTTCACATGCCACCAACTCCACATTCACAGGCAACTTCAGCGCCACAGCCGTTTTCAGATGGCCCTCAATGCAAAGGCTCTAGACGCAAATATTGGTGTGAGAGCTAATTCAATCAAGGAAACACTGCATGTTGGTGAAGGGCATATTGAAGAAGAATCAGCCGAGTGGTTCTTCTGGGAGAACAACTCCATTTGGCTCACTAACTTCACACACCATCAGGCTTCCAACCAGCTCTCAAGGAAACTCAGTTTTCACACTCTATGCTTAGTGCCCTTTGAGTGCCTAGGACTGAAATGAAGCTTGGTGAGCATCCCACACAAACGAATGCTCCACATGCGGGTTTCACATGCCACCAACTCCACATTCACAGGCAACTTCAGCGCCATAGCTGTTTTCAGATAGCCCTCAATGCAAAGGCTCTAGACGCAAATATTGGTGTGAGAGCTAATTCAATCAAGGAAACACTGCATGTTGGTGAAGGGCATATTGAAGAAGAATCAGCCGAGTGGTTCTTGTGGGAGAACAACTCCATTTGGCTCACTAACTTCACACACCATCAGGCTTCCAAGCAGCTCTCAAGGAAACTCAGTTTTCACACTCTATGCTTAGTGCCCTTTTAAGAGTCTAGGACTGAAATGAAGCTTGGTGAGCATCCCACACAAACGAATGCTCCACATGCGGGTTTCACATGCCACCAACTCCACATTCACAGGCAACTTCAGCGCCACAGCCGTTTTCAGATAGCCCTCAATGCAAAGGCTCCAGACGCAAATATTGGTGTGAGAGCTATTTCAATCAAGGAAACACTGCATGTTGGGGAAGGGCATATTGAAGAAGAATCAGCCGAGTGGTTCTTGTGGGAGAACAACTCCATTTGGCTCACTAGCTTCACACACCATCAGGCTTCCAAGCAGCTCTCAAGGAAACTCAGTTTTCACACTCTATGCTTAGTGCCCTTTGAGTGCATTATCGAGGAATGAACCTGATAGAGCATCCCACACAAACGAATGCTCCACATGCGGGTTTCACATGCCACCAACTCCACATTCACAGAAACCCTCAGCACCATAGGTGTTTTCAGATAGCCCTCAATGCAAAGGCTCTAGACGCAAATATTGGTGTGAGAGCTAATTCAATCAAGGAAACACTGCATGATGGTGAAGGGCATATTGAAGAAGAATCAGCCGAGTGGTTCTTGTGGGAGAACAAATCCATTTGGCTCACTAACTTCACACACCATCAGGCTTCCAAGCAGCTCTCAAGGAAACTCAGTTTTCACACTCTATGCTTAGTGCCCTTTGAGTGCCTAGGACTGAAATGAAGCTTGGTGAGCATCCCACACAAACGAATGCTCCACATGCGGGTTTCACATGCCTCCAACTCCACATTCACAGGAAAGTTCAGCGCCATAGCCGTTTTCAGATAGCCCTCAATGCAAAGGCTCTAGACACAAATATTGATGTGAGAGCTAATTCAATCAAGGAAACACTGCATGTTGGTGAAGGGCATATTGAAGAAGAATCAGCCGTGTGGTTCTTGTGGGAGAACAACTCCATTTGGCTCACTAACTTCACACACCATCAGGCTTCCAAGCAGCTCTCAAGGAAACTCAGTTTTCACACTCTATGCTTAGTGCCCTTTGAGTGCCTAGGACTGAAATGAAGCTTGGTGAGCATCCCACACAAACGAATGCTCCACATGCGGGTTTCACATGCCACCAACTCCACATTCTCAGACAACTTCAGCGCCATATCCGTTTTCAGATAGCCCTCAATGCAAAGGCTCTAGACGCAAATATTGGTGTGAGAGCTAATTCAATCAAGGAAACACTGCATGTTGGTGAAGGATATATTGAAGAAGAATCAGCCGAGTGGTTCTTGTGGGAGAACAACTCCATTTGGCTCACTAACTTCACACACCATCAGGCTTCCAAGCAGCTCTCAAGGAACCTCACTTTTCACACTCTATGTTTAGTGCCCTTTGAGTGCCTAGGACTGAAATGAAGCTTGGTGAGCATCCCACACAAACGAATGCTCCACATGCGGGTTTCACATGCCACCAACTCCACATTCACAGACAATTTCAGCGCCATAGCCGTTTTCAGATAGCCCTCAATGCAAAGGCTCTAGACGCAAATATTGGTGTGAGAGCTAATTCAATCAAGGAAACACTGCATGTTGGTGAAGGGCATATTGAAGAAGAATCAGCCGAGTGGTTCTTGTGGGAGAACAACTCCATTTGGCTTACTAACTTCACACACCATCAGGCTTCCAAGCAGCTCTCAAGGAAACTCAGTTTTCACACTCTATGCTTAGTGCCCTTTGAGTGTCTAGGACTGAAATGAAGCTTGGTGAGCATCCCACACAAACGAATGCTCCACATGCGGGTTTCACATGCCACCAACTCCACATTCACAGGCAACTTCAGCGCCACAGCCGTTTACAGATAGCCCTCAATGCAAAGGCTCTAGACGCAAATATTGGTGTGAGAGCTAATTCAATCAAGGAAACACTGCATGTTGGTGAAGGGCATATTGAAGAAGAATCAGCCGAGTGGTTCTTGTGGGAGAACAACTCCATTTGGCTCACTAACTTCACACACCATCAGGCTTCCAAGCAGCTCTCAAGGAAACTCAGTTTTCACACTCTATGCTTAGTGCCCTTTGAGTGCCTAGGACTGAAATGAAGCTTGGTGAGCATCCCACACAAACGAATGCTCCACATGCGGGTTTCACATGCCACCAACTCCACATTCACAGACAACTTCAGCGGCATAGCCGTTTTCAGATAGCCCTCAATGCAAAGGCTCTAGATGCAAATATTGGTGTGAGAGCTAATTCAATCAAGGAAACACTGCATGTTGGTGAAGGGCATATTGAAGAAGGATCAGCCGAGTGGTTCTTGTGGGAGAACAACTCCATTTGGCTCACTAACTTCACACACCATCAGGCTTCCAAGCAGCTCTCAAGGAAACTCAGTTTTTACACTCTATGCTTAGTGCCCTTTGAGTGCATTATCGAGGAATGAACCTGGTAGAGCATCCCACACAAACGAATGCTCCACATGCGGTTTCACATGCCACCAACTCCACATTCACAGGCAACTTCAGCGCCACAGCCGTTTTCAGATAGCCCTCAATGCAAAGGCTCCAGACGCAAATATTGGTGTGAGAGCTAATTCAATCAAGGAAACACTGCATGTTGGGGAAGGGCATATTGAAGAAGAATCAGCCGAGTGGTTCTTGTGGGAGAACAACTCCATTTGGCTCACTAACTTCACACACCATCAGGCTTCCAAGCAGCTCTCAAGGAAACTCAGTTTTCACACTCTATGCTTAGTGCCCTTTGAGTGCCTAGGACTGAAATGAAGCTTGGTGAGCATCCCACACAACGAAGGCTCCACATGCGGGTTTCACATGCCACCAACTCCACATTCACAGGCAACTTCAGCGCCACAACCGTTTTCAGATAGCCCTCAATGCAAAGGCTCTAGACGCAAATATTGGTGTGAGAGCTAAATCAATCAAGGAAACACTGCATGTTGGTGAAGGGCATATTGAAAAAAAATCAGCCGAGTGGTTCTTGTGGGAGAACAACTCCATTTGGCTCACTAATTTCACACACCATCAGGCTTCCAAGCAGCTCTCAAGGAAACTCAGTTTTTACACTCTATGCTTAGTGCCCTTTGAGTGCATTATCTAGGAATGAACCTGGTAGAGCATCCCACACAAACGAATGCTCCACATGCGGTTTCACATGCCACCAACTCCACATTCACAGGCAACTTCAGCGCCACAGCCGTTTTCAGATAGCCCTCAATGCAAAGGCTCTAGAAGCAAATATTGGTGTGAGAGCTAATTCAATCAAGGAAACACTGCATGTTGGTGAAGGGCATATTGAAGAAGAATCAGCCGAGTGGTTCTTGTGGGAGAACAACTCCATTTGGCTCACTAACTTCACACACCATCAGGCTTCCAAGCAGCTCTCAAGGAAACTCAGTTTTCACACTCTATGCTTAGTGCCCTTTGAGTGCCTAGGACTGAAATGAAGCTTGGTGAGCATCCCACACAACGAAGGCTCCACATGCGGGTTTCACATGCCACCAACTCCACATTCACAGGCAACTTCAGCGCCACAGCCGTTTTCAGATAGCCCTCAATGCAAAGGCTCTAGACGCAAATATTTGTGTGAGAGCTAATTCAATCAAGGAAACACTGCATGTTGGGGAAGGGCATATTGAAGAAGAATCAGCCGAGTGGTTCTTGTGGGAGAACAACTCCATTTGGCTCACTAGCTTCACACACCATCAGGCTTCCAAGCAGCTCTCAAGGAAACTCAGTTTTCACACTCTATGCTTAGTGCCCTTTGAGTGCATTATCGAGGAATGAACCTGATAGAGCATCCCACACAAACGTTGCTCCACATGCGGGTTTCACATGCCACCAACTCCACATTCACAGGCAACTTCAGCGCCATAGCCGTTTTCAGATAGCCCTCAATGCAAAGGCTCTAGACACAAATTTGGTGTGAGAGCTAATTCAATCAAGGAAACACTGCATGTTGGTGAAGGGCATATTGAAGAAGAATCATCCGAGTGGTTCTTGTGGGAGAACAACTCCATTTGGCTCACTAACTTCACACACCATCAGGCTTCCAAGCAGCTCTCAAGGAAACTCAGTTTTCACACTCTATGCTTAGTGCCCTTTGAGTGCCTAGGACTGAAATGAAGCTTGGTGAGCATCCCACACAACGAAGGCTCCACATGCGGGTTTCACATGCCACCAACTCCACATTCACAGGCAACTTCAGCGCCACAGCCGTTTTCAGATAGCACTCAATGCAAAGGCTCTAGACGCAAATATTGGTGTGAGAGCTAATTCAATCAAGGAAACACTGCATGTTGGGGAAGGGCATATTGAAGAAGAATCAGCCGAGTGGTTCTTGTGGGAGAACAACTCCATTTGGCTCACTAGCTTCACACACCATCAGGCTTCCAAGCAGCTCTCAAGGAAACTCAGTTTTCACACTCTATGCTTAGTGCCCTTTGAGTGCATTATCGAGGAATGAACCTGACAGAGCATCCCACACAAACGAATGCTCCACATGCGGGTTTCACATGCCACCAACTCCACATTCACAGGCAACTTCAGCGCCAAAGCCGTTTTCAGATAGCCCTCAATGCAAAGGCTCTAGACACAAATATTGGTGTGAGAGCTAATTCAATCAAGGAAACACTGCATGTTGGTGAAGGGCATATTGAAGAAGAATCAGCTGAGTGGTTCTTGTGGGAGAACAACTCCATTTGGCTCACTAGCTTCACACAACATCAGGCTTCCAAGCAGCTCTCAAGGAAACTCAGTTTTCACACTCTATGCTTAGTGCCCTTTGAGTGCATTATCGAGGAATGAACCTGATAGAGCATCCCACTCAAACGAATGCTCCACATGCGGGTTTCACATGCCACCAACTCCACATTCACAGGCAACTTCAGCGCCACAGCCGTTTTCAGATAGCCCTCAATGCAAAGGCTCTAGACGCAAATATTGGTGTGAGAGCTAATTCAATCAAGGAAACACTGCATGTTGGTGAAGGGCATATTGAAGAAGAATCAGCCGAGTGGTTCTTGTGGGAGAACAACTCCATTGGGCTCACTAACTTCACACACCATCAGGCTTCCAAGCAGCTCTCGAGGAAACTCAGTTTTCACACTCTATGCTTAGTGCCCTTTGAGTGCCTAGGACTGAAATGAACCTGGTAGAGCATCCCACACAACGAAGGCTCCACATGCGGGTTTCACATGCCACCAACTCCACATTCACAGGGAACTTCAGCGCCACAGCCGTTTTCAGATAGCCCTCAATGCAAAGGCTCTAGACACAAATATTGGTGTGAGAGCTAATTCAATCAAGGAAACACTGCATGTTGGTGAAGGGCATATTGAAGAAGAATCAGCTGAGTGGTTCTTGTGGGAGAACAACTCCATTTGGCTCACTAGCTTCACACAACATCAGGCTTCCAAGCAGCTCTCAAGGAAACTCAGTTTTCACACTCTATGCTTAGTGCCCTTTGAGTGCATTATCGAGGAATGAACCTGATAGAGCATCCCACTCAAACGAATGCTCCACATGCGGGTTTCACATGCCACCAACTCCACATTCACAGGCAACTTCAGCGCCACAGCCGTTTTCAGATAGCCCTCAATGCAAAGGCTCTAGACGCAAATATTGGTGTGAGAGCTAATTCAATCAAGGAAACACTGCATGTTGGTGAAGGGCATATTGAAGAAGAATCAGCCGAGTGGTTCTTGTGGGAGAACAACTCCATTTGGCTCACTAACTTCACACACCATCAGGCTTCCAAGCAGCTCTCAAGGAAACTCAGTTTTCACACTCTATGCTTAGTGCCCTTTGAGTGCCTAGGACTGAAATGAAGCTTGGTGAGCATCCCACACAAACGAATGCTCCACATGCGGGTTTCACATGCCAACAACTCCACATTCACAGGCAACTTCAGCGCCATAGCCGTTTTCAGATAGCCCTCAATGCAAAGGCTCTAGACGCAAATATTGGTGTGAGAGCTAATTCAATCAAGGAAACACTGCATGTTGGTGAAGGGCATATTGAAGAAGAATCATCCGAGTGGTTCTTGTGGGAGAACAACTCCATTTGGCTCACTAACTTCACACACCATCAGGCTTCCAAGCAGCTCTCAAGGAAACTCAGTTTTCACACTCTATGCTTAGTGCCCTTTGAGTGCCTAGGACTGAATGAACCTGGTAGAGCATCCCACACAACGAAGGCTCCACATGCGGGTTTCACATGCCACCAACTCCACATTCACAGACAACTTCAGCGCCAAGCCGCTTTCAGATAGCCCCCAATGCAAAGGCTCTAGACGCAAATATTGGTGTGAGAGCTAATTCAATCAAGGAAACACTGCATGTTGGTGAAGAATATATTGAAGAAGAATCAGCCGAGTGGATCTTGTGGGAGAACAACTCCATTTGGCTCACTAACTTCACACACCATCAGGCTTCCAAGCAGCTCTCAAGGAAACTCAGTTTTCACACTCTATGCTTAGTGCCCTTTAAGTGCCTTGGACTGAAATGAAGCTTGGTGAGCATCCCACACAAACGAATGCTCCACATGCGGGTTTCACATGCCACCAACTCCACATTCACAGTCAACTTCAGCGCCATAGACGTTTTCAGATAGCCCTCAATGCAAAGGATCTAGACGCAAATATTGGTGTGAGAGCTAATTCAATCAAGGAAACACTGCATGTTGGTGAAGGGCATATTGAAGAAGAATCAACCGAGTGGTTCTTGTGGGAGAACAACTCCATTTGGCTCACTAACTTCACACACCATCAGGCTTCCAAGCAGCTCTCAAGGAAACTCAGTTTTCACACTCTATGCTTAGTGCCCTTTGAGTGCCTAGGACTGAAATGAACCTGATAGAGCATCCCACACAACGAAGGCTCCACATGCGGGTTTCACATGCCACCAACTCCACATTCACAGGCAACTTCAGCGCCACAGCCGTTTTCAGATAGCCCTCAATGCAAAGGCTCCAGACGCAAATATTGGTGTGAGAGCTATTTCAATCAAGGAAACACTGCATGTTGGGGAAGGGCATATTGAAGAAGAATCAGCCGAGTGGTTCTTGTGGAGAACAACTCCATTTGGCTCACTAGCTTCACACACCATCAGGCTTCCAAGCAGCTCTCAAGGAAACTCAGTTTCACACTCTATGCTTAGTGCCCTTTTAGTGCATTATCGAGGAATGAACCAGGTAGAGCATCCCACACAAACGAATGCTCCACATGCGGGTTTCACATGCCAGCAACTCCACATTCACAGGCAACTTCAGCGCCAAAGCCGTTTTCAGATAGCCCTCAATGCAAAGGCTCTAGACGCAAATATTGGTGTGAGAGCTAATTCAATCAAGGAAACACTGCATGTTGGTGAAGGGCATATTGAAAAAAGAAAGAATCAGCCGAGTGGTTCTTGTGGGAGAACAACTCCATTTGGCTCACTAGCTTCACACAACATCAGGCTTCCAAGCAGCTCTCAAGGAAACTCAGTTTTCACACTCTAAGCCTAGTGCCCTTTGAGTGCATTATCGAGGAATGAACCTGATAGAGCATCCCACACAAACGAATGCTCCACATGCGGGTTTCACATGCCACCAACTCCACATTCACAGGAAACTTCAGCGCCATAGCCGTTTTCAGATAGCCCTCAATGCAAAGGCTCTAGACGCAAATATTGGTGTGAGAGCTAATTCAATCAAGGAAACACTGCATGTTGGTGAAGGGCATATTGAAGAAGAATCAGCCGAGTGGTTCTTGTGGGAGAACAACTCCATTTGGCTCACTAACTTCACACACCATCAGGCTTCCAAGCAGCTCTCAAGGAAACTCAGTTTTCACACTCTATGCTTAGTGCCCTTTGAGTGCCTAGGACTGAAATGAAGCTTGGTGAGCATCCCACACAAACGAATGCTCCACATGCGGGTTTCACATGCCACCAACTCCACATTCACAGGCAACTTCAGCGCCACAGCCGTTTTCAGATAGCCCTCAATGCAAAGGCTCTAGACGCAAATATTGGTGTGAGAGCTAATTCAATCAAGGAAACACTGCATGTTGGTGAAGGGCATATTTAAGAAGAATCAGCCGAGTGGTTCTTGTGGGAGAACAACTCCATTTGGCTCACTAACTTCACACACCATCAGGCTTCCAAGCAGCTCTCAAGGAAACTCAGTTTTCACACTCTATGCTTAGTGCCCTTTGAGTGCCTAGGACTGAAATGAACCTGGTAGAGCATCCCACACAACGAAGGCTCCACATGCGGGTTTCACATGCCACCAACTCCACATTCACAGACAACTTCAGCGCCAAGCCGCTTTCAGATAGCCCTCAATGCAAAGGCTCTAGACGCAAATATTGGTGTGAGAGCTAATTCAATCAAGGAAACACTGCATGTTGGTGAAGGGCATATTGAAGAAGAATCAACCGAGTGGTTCTTGTGGGAGAACAACTCCATTTGGCTCACTAACTTCACACACCATCAGGCTTCCAAGCAGCTCTCAAGGAAACTCAGTTTTCACACTCTATGCTTAGTGCCCTTTGAGTGCCTAGGACTGAAATGAACCTGATAGAGCATCCCACACAACGAAGGCTCCACATGCGGGTTTCACATGCCACCAACTCCACATTCACAGGCAACTTCAGCGCCACAGCCGTTTTCAGATAGCCCTCAATGCAAAGGCTCCAGACGCAAATATTGGTGTGAGAGCTATTTCAATCAAGGAAACACTGCATGTTGGGGAAGGGCATATTGAAGAAGAATCAGCCGAGTGGTTCTTGTGGGAGAACAACTCCATTTGGCTCACTAGCTTCACACACCATCAGGCTTCCAAGCAGCTCTCAAGGAAACTCAGTTTCACACTCTATGCTTAGTGCCCTTTGAGTGCATTATCTAGGAATGAACCTGGTAGAGCATCCCACACAAATGAATGCTCCACATGCGGGTTTCACATGCCAGCAACTCCACATTCACAGGCAACTTCAGCGCCAAAGCCGTTTTCAGATAGCCCTCAATGCAAAGGCTCTAGACGCAAATATTGGTGTGAGAGCTAATTCAATCAAGGAAACACTGCATGTTGGTGAAGGGCATATTGAAGAAGAATCAGCCGAGTGGTTCTTGTGGGAGAACAACTCCATTTGGCTCACTAACTTCACACACCATCAGGCTTCCAAGCAGCTCTCAAGGAAACTCAGTTTTCACACTCTATGCTTAGTACCTTTTGAGTGCCTTGGACTAAAATGAAGCTTGGTGAGCATCCCACACAAACGAATGCTCCACATGCGGGTTTCACATGCCACCAACTCCACATTCACAGACAACTTCAGCGCCATAGCCGTTTTCAGATAGCCCTCAATGCAAAGGCTCTAGACGCAAATATTGGTGTGAGAGCTAATTCAATCAAGGAAACACTGCATGTTGGTGAAGGGCATATTGAAGAAGAATCAGCCGAATGGTTCTTGTGGGGAGAACAACTCCATTTGGCTCACTAACTTCACACACCATCAGGCTTCCAAGCAGCTCTCAAGGAAACTCAGTATTCACACTCTATGCTTAGTGCCCTTTGAGTGCCTAGGACTGAAATGAAGCTTGGTGAGCATCCCACACAAACGAAGGCTCCACATGCGGGTTTCACATGCCACCAACTCCACATTCACAGACAACTTCAGCGCCACAGCCGTTTTCAGATAGCCCTCAATGCAAAGGCTCTAGACGCAAATATTGGTGTGAGAACTAATTCAATCAAGGAAACACTGCATGTTGGTGAAGGGCATATTGAAGAAGAATCAGCAGAGTGGTTCTTGTGGGAGAACAACTCCATTTGGCTCACTAACTTCACACACCATCAGGCTTCCAAGCAGCTCTCATGGAAACTCAGTTTTCACACTCTATGCTTAGTGCGCTTTGAGTGCATTATCGAGGAATGAACCTGATAGAGCATCCCACACAAACGAATGCTCCACATGCGGGTTTCACATGCCACCAACTCCACATTCACAGGCAACTTCAGCGCCATAGCCGTTTTCAGATAGCCCTCAATGCAAAGGCTCTAGACGCAAATATTGGTGTGAGAGCTAATTCAATCAAGGAAACACTGCATGTTGGTGAAGGGCATATTGAAGAAGAATCAGCCGAGTGGTTCTTGTGGGAGAACAACTCCATTTGGCTCACTAACTTCACACACCATCAGGCTTCCAAGCAGCTCTCAAGGAAACTCAGTTTTCACACTCTATGCTTAGTGCCCTTTGAGTGCCTAGGACTGAAATGAAGCTTGGTGAGCATCCCACAGAAACAAATGCTCCACATGCGGGTTTCACATGCCACCAATTCCACATTCACAGACAACTTCAGCGCCACAGCCGTTTTCAGATAGCCCTCAATGCAAAGGCTCTAGACGCAAATATTGGTGTGAGAGCTAATTCAATCAAGAAAACACTGCATGTTGGTGAAGGGCATATTGAAGAAGAATCAGCCGAGTGGTTCTTGTGGGAGAACAACTCCATTTGGCTCACTAACTTCACACACCATCAGGCTTCCAAGCAGCTCTCAAGGAAACTCAGTTTTCACACTCTATGCTTAGTGCCCTTTGAGTGTCTAGGACTGAAATGAACCTGACAGAGCATCCCACACAACGAAGGCTCCACATGCGGGTTTCACATGCCACCAACTCCACATTCACAGGCAACTTCAGCGCCACAGCCGTTTTCAGATAGCCCTCAATGCAAAGGCTCCAGACGCAAATATTGGTGTGAGAGCTAATTCAATCAAGGAAACACTGCATGTTGGGGAAGAAGGGCATATTGAAGAAGAATCAGCCGAGTGGTTCTTGTGGGAGAAACAACTCCATTTGGCTCACTAGCTTCACACAACATCAGGCTTCCAAGCAGCTCTCAAGGAAACTCAGTTTCACACTCTATGCTTAGTGCCCTTTGAGTGCATTATCTAGGAATGAACCTGGTAGAGCATCCCACACAAACGAATGCTCCACATGCGGGTTTCACATGCCACCAACTCCACATTCACAGGCAACTTCAGCGCCAAAGCCGTTTTTCAGGTAGCCCTCAATGCAAAGGCTCTAGACGCAAATATTGGTGTGAGAGCTAATTCAATCAAGGAAACACTGCATGTTGGTGAAGGGCATATTGAAGAAGAATCAGCCGAGTGGTTCTTGTGGGAGAACAACTCCATTTGGCTCACTAACTTCACACACCATCAGGCTTCCAAGCAGCTCTCAAGGAAACTCAGTTTTCACACTCTATGCTTAGTACCTTTTGAGTGCCTAGGACTGAAATGAAGCTTGGTGAGCATCCCACACAAACGAATGCTCCACATGCGGGTTCCACATGCCACCAACTCCACATTCACAGACAACTTCAGCGCCATAGCCGTTTTCAGATAGCCCTCAATGCAAAGGCTCTAGACGAAAATATTGGTGTGAGAGCTAATTCAATCAAGGAAACACTGCATGTTGGTGAAGGGCATATTGAAGAAGAATCAGCCGAGTGGTTCTTGTGGGAGAACAACTCCATTTGGCTCACTAACTTCACACACCATCAGGCTTCCAAGCAGCTCTCAAGGAAACTCAGTATTCACACTCTATGCTTAGTGCCCTTTGAGTGCCTAGGACTGAAATGAAGCTTGGTGAGCATCCACACAAACGAATGCTCCACATGCGGGTTTCACATGCACCAACTCCACATTCACAGACAACTTCAGCGCCATAGACGTTTCAGGATAGCCCTCAATGCAAAGGCTCTAGACGCAAATATTGTTGTGAGAAATAATTCAATCAAGGAAACACTGCATGTTGGTGAAGGGCATATTGAAGAAGAATCAGCAGAGTGGTTCTTGTGGGGAGAACAACTCCATTTGGCTCACTAACTTCACACACCATCAGGCTTCCAAGCAGCTCTCAAGGAAACTCAGTTTTCACACTCTATGCTTAGTGCCCTTTGAGTGCCTAGGACTGAAAAGAAGCTTGGTGAGCATCCCACACAAACGAATGCTCCACATGCGGGTTTCACATGCCACCAACTCCACATTCACAGGCAACTTTCAGCGCCACAGCCGTTTTCAGATAGCCCTCAATGCAAAGGCTCTAGACGCAAATATTGGTGTGAGAGCTAATTCAATCAAGGAAACACTGCATGTTGGTGAAGGGCATATTGAAGAAGAATCAGCCGAGTGGTTCTTGTGGGAGAATCAACTCCATTTGGCTCACTAGCTTCACACACCATCAGGCTTCCAAGCAGCTCTCAAGGAACTCAGTTTCACACTCTATGCTTAGTGCCCATTGAGTGCATTATCGAGGAATGAACCTGGTAGAGCATCCCACACAAACGAATGCTCCACATGCGGGTTTCACATGCCACCAACTCCACATTCACAGACAACTTCAGCCCCCATAGCCGTTTCAGATAGCCCTCAATGCAAAGGCTCTAGACGCAAATATTGGTGTGAGAGCTAATTCAATCAAGGAAACACTGCATGTTGGTGAAGGGCATATTGAAGAAGGATCAGCCGAGTGGTTCTTGTGGGAGAACAACTCCATTTGGCTCACTAACTTCACACACCATCAGGCTTCCAAGCAGCTCTCAAGGAAACTCAGTAATTCACACTCTATGCTTAGTGCTCTTTGAGTGCCTAGGACTGAAATGAAGCTTGGTGAGCATCCCACCACAAACGAATGCTCCACATGCGGGTTTCACATGCCACCAACTCCACATTCACAGACAACTTCAGCGCCATTAGGACGTTTTCAGATAGCCCTCAATGCAAAGGCTCTAGACGCAAATATTGGTGTTGAGAAACTAATTCAATCAAGGAAACACTGCATGTTGGTGAAGGGCATATTGAAGAAGAATCAGCAGAGTGGTTCTTGTGGGAGAACAACTCCATTTGGCTCACTAACTTCACACACCATCAGGCTTCCAAGCAGCTCTCATGGAAGCTCAGTTTTCACACTCTATGCTTAGTGCGCTTTGAGTGCATTATCGAGGATGAACCTGATAGAGCATCCCACACAAACGAATGCTCCACATGCGGGTTTCACATGCCACCAACTCCACATTCACAGGCAACTTCAGCGCCACAGCCGTTTTCAGATAGCCCTCAATGCAAAGGCTCTAGACGCAAATATTGGTGTGAGAGCTAATTCAATCAAGGAAACACTGCATGTTGGTGAAGGGCATATTGAAGAAGAATCAGCCGAGTGGTTCTTGTGGGAGAAACAACTCCATTTGGCTCACTAACTTCACACACCATCAGGCTTCAAGCAGCTCTCAAGGAACTCAGTTTTCACACTCTATGCTTAGTGCCCTTTGAGTGCCTAGGACTGAAATGAAGCTTGGTGAGCATCCCACAGAAACAAATGCTCCACATGCGGGTTTCACATGCCACCAACTCCACATTCACAGACAACTTCATCGCCACAGCCGTTTTCAGATAGCCCTCAATGCAAAGGCTCTAGACGCAAATATTGGTGTGAGAGCTAATTCAATCAAGGAAACACTGCATGTTGGTGAAGGGCATATTGAAGAAGGAAGAAGAATCATCCGAGTGTTCTTGTGGGAGAACAACTCCATTTGGCTCACTAACTTCACACACCATCAGGCTTCCAAGCAGCTCTCAAGGAAACTCAGTTTTCACACTCTATGCTTAGTGCCCTTTGAGTGCATTATCTAGGAATGAACCTGGTAGAGCATCCGCAAAAACGAATGCTCCACATGCGGGTTTCACATGCCACCAACTCCACATTCACAGGCAACTTCAGCGCCACAGCCGTTTTCAGATAGCCCTCAATGCAAAGGCTCTAGACGCAAATATTGGTGTGAGAGCTAATTCAATCAAGGAAACAGTGCATGTTGGTGAAGGGCATATTGAAGAAGGATCAGCAAAGTGGATCCTGTGGGAGAACAACTCCATTTGGCTCACTAACTTCACACACCATCAGGCTTCCAAGCAGCTCTCAAGGAAACTCAGTTTTCACACTCTATGCTTAGTGCCCTTTGAGTGCATTATCTAGGAATGAACCTGGTAGAGCATCCAACACAAACGAATGCTCCACATGCGGGTTTCACATGCCACCAACTCCACATTCACAGGCAACTTCAGCGCCACAGCCGTTTTCAGATAGCCCTCAATGCAAAGGCTCTAGACGCAAATATTGGTGTGAGAGCTAATTCAATCAAGGAAACACTGCATGTTGGTGAAGGGCATATTGAAGAAGAATCAGCCGAGTGGTTCTTGTGGGAGAACAACTCCATTTGGCTCACTAACTTCACACACCATCAGGCTTCCAAGCAGCTCTCAAGGAAACTCAGTATTCACACTCTATGCTTAGTGCTCTTTGAGTGCCTAGGACTGAAATGAAGCTTGGTGAGCATCCCACACAAACGAATGCTCCACATGCGGGTTTCACATGCCACCAACTCCACATTCACAGACAACTTCAGCGCCATAGACGTTTTCAGATAGCCTCAATGCAAAGGCTCTAGACGCAAATATTGGTGTGAGAACTAATTCAATCAAGGAAACACTGCATGTTGGTGAAGGGCATATTGAAAAAGAATCAGCAGAGTGGTTCTTGTGGGAGAACAACTCCATTTGGCTCACTAACTTCACACACCATCAGGCTTCCAAGCAGCTCTCATGGAAACTCAGTTTTCACACTCTATGCTTAGTGCGCTTTGAGTGCATTATCGAGGAATGAACCTGATAGAGCATTCACACAAACGAATGCTCCACATGCGGGTTTCACATGCCACCAACTCCACATTCACAGGCAACTTCAGCGCCATAGCCGTTTTCAGATAGCCCTCAATGCAAAGGCTCTAGACGCAAATATTGGTGTGAGAGCTAATTCAATCAAGGAAACACTGCATGTTGGTGAAGGGGCATATTGAAGAAGAATCAGCCGAGTGGTTCTTGTGGGAGACAACTCCATTTGGCTCACTAACTTCACACACCATCAGGCTTCCAAGCAGCTCTCAAGGAAACTCAGTTTTCACACTCTATGCTTAGTGCCCTTGAGTGCCTAGGACTGAAATGACGCTTGGTGAGCATCCACAGAAACAAATGCTCCACATGCGGGTTTCACATGCCACCAACTCCACATTCACAGACAACTTCATCGCCACAGCCGTTTTCAGATAGCCCTCAATGCAAAGGCTCTAGACGCAAATATTGGTGTGAGAGCTAATTCAATCAAGGAAACACTGCATGTTGGTGAAGGGCATATTGAAGAAGAATCATCCGAGTGGTTCTTGTGGAGAACAACTCCATTTGGCTCACTAACTTCACACACCATCAGGCTTCCAAGCAGCTCTCAAGGAAACTCAGTATTCACACTCTATGCTTAGTGCCCTTTGAGTGCCTAGGACTGAAATGAAGCTTGGTGAGCATCCCACACAAACGAATGCTCCACATGCGGGTTTCACATGCCACCAACTCCACATTCACAGGCAATTCAGCGCCCATAGCCGTTTTCAGATAGCCCTCAATGCAAAGGCTCTAGACACAAATATTGGTGTGAGAGCTGATTCAATCAAGGAAACACTGCATGTTGGGGGAAGGGCATATTGAAGAAGAATCAGCCGAGTGGTTCTTGTGGGAGAACAACTCCATTTGGCTCACTAGCTTCACACACCATCAGGCTTCCAAGCAGCTCTCATGGAAACTCAGTTTTCACACTCTATGCTTAGTGCGCTTTGAGTGCATTATCGAGGAATGAACCTGATAGAGCATCCCACACAAACGAATGCTCCACATGCGGGTTTCACATGCCACCAACTCCACATTCACAGACAACTTCAGCGCCATATCCGTTTTCAGATAGCCCTCAATGCAAAGGCTCTAGACGAAAATATTGGTGTGAGAGCTATTCAATCAAGGAAACACTGCATGTTGGTGAAGGGCATATTGAAGAAGAATCAGCCGAGTGGTTCTTGTGGGAGAACAACTCCATTTGGCTCACTAACTTCACACACCATCAGGCTTCCAAGCAGCTCTCAAGGAAACTCAGTTTTCACACTCTATGCTTAGTGCCCTTTGAGTGCCTAGGACTGAAATGAAGCTTGGTGAGCATCCCACACAAACGAATGCTCCACATGCGGGTTTCACATGCCACCAACTCCACATTCACAGGCAACTCCAGCGCCATAGCCGTTTTCAGATAGCCCTCAATGCAAAGGCTCTAGACGCAAATATTGGTGTGAGAGCTAATTCAATCAAGGAAACACTGCATGTTGGTGAAGGGCATATTGAAGAAGAATCAGCCGAGTGGTTCTTGTGGGAGAACAACTCCATTTGGCTCACTAACTTCACACACCATCAGGCTTCCAAGCAGCTGTCAAGGAAACTCAGTTTTCACACTCTATGCTTAGTGCCCTTTGAGTGCCTAGGACTGAAATGAACCTGATAGAGCATCCCACACAACGAAGGCTCCACATGCGGGTTTCACATGCCACCAACTCCACATTCACAGGCAACTTCAGCACCACAGCCGTTTTCAGATATCCCTGAATGCAAAGGCTCTAGACGCAAATATTGGTGTGAGAGCTAATTCAATCAAGGAAACACTGCATGTTGGGGAAGGGCATATTGAAGAAGAATCAGCCGAGTGGTTCTTGTGGGAGAACAACTCCATTTGGCTCACTAACTTCACACACCATCAGGCTTCCAAGCCGCTCTCAAGGAAACTCAGTTTTCACACTCTATGCTTAGTGCCCTTTGAGTGCATTATCGAGGAATGAACCTGGTAGAGCATCCCACACAAACGAATGCTCCACATGCGGGTTTCACATGTCACCAACTCCACATTCACAGGCAACTTCAGCGCCACAGCCGTTTTCAGATAGCCCTCAATGCAAAGGCTCTAGACGCAAATATTGGTGTGAGAGCTAATTCAATTAAGCAAAAACTGCATGTTGGTGAAGGACATATTGAAGAAGAATCAGCCGAGTGGTTCTTCTGGGAGAACAACTCCATTTGGCTCACTAACTTCACACACCATCAGGCTTCCAAGCAGCTCTCAAGGAAACTCAGTTTTCACACTCTATGCTTAGTGCCCTTTGAGTGCCTAGGACTGAAATGAATCTTGGTGAGCATCCCACACAAACGAAGGCTCCACATGCGGGTTTCACATGCCAGCAACTCCACATTCACAGGCAACTTCAGCGCCAAAGCCGTTTTCAGATAGCCCTCAATGCAAAGGCTCTAGACGCAAATATTGGTGTGAGAGCTAATTCAATCAAGGAAACACTGCATGTTGGTGAAGGGCATATTGAAGAAGAATCAGCAGAGTGGTTCTTGTGGGAGAACAACTCCATTTGGCTCACTAGCTTCACACACCATCAGGCTTCCAAGCAGCTCTCAAGGAAACTCAGTTTCACACTCTATGCTTAGTGCCCTTTGAGTGCATTATCGAGGAATGAACCTGGTAGAGCATCCCACACAAACGAATGCTCCACATGCGGGTTTCACATGCCACCAACTCCACATTCACAGGCAACTTCAGCGCCACAGCCGTTTTCAGATAGCCCTCAATGCAAAGGCTCTAGACGCAAATATTGGTGTGAGAGCTAATTCAATCAAGGAAACACTGCATGTTGGTGAAGGGGCATATTGAAGAAGAATCAGCCGAGTGGTTCTTGTGGGAGAACAACTCCATTTGGCTCACTAACTTCACACACCATCAGGCTTCCAAGCAGCTCTCAAGGAAACTCAGTTTTCACACTCTATGCTTAGTACCTTTTGAGTGCCTTGGACTAAATTGAAGCTTGGTGAGCATCCCACACAAACGAATGCTCCACATGCGGGTTTCACATGCCACCAACTCCACATTCACAGACAACTTCAGCGCCACAGCCGTTTTCAGATAGCGTTCAATGCAAAGGTTCTAGACGCAAATATTGGTGTGAGAGCTAATTCAATCAAGGAAACACTGCATGTTGGTGAAGGGCATATTGAAGAAGAATCATCCGAGTGGTTCTTGTGGGAGAACAACTCCATTTGGCTCACTAACTTCACACACCATCAGGCTTCCAAGCAGCTCTCAAGGAAACTCAGTATTCACACTCTATGCTTAGTGCCCTTTGAGTGACTAGGACTGAAATGAAGCTTGGTGAGCATCCCACACAAACGAATGCTCCACATGCGGGTTTCACATGCCACCAACTCCACATTCACAGGCAATTTCAGCGCCATAGCCGTTTTCAGATAGCCCTCAATGCAAAGGCTCTAGACACAAATATTGGTGTGAGAGCTGATTCAATCAAGGAAACACTGCATGTTGGGGAAGGGCATATTGAAGAAGAATCAGCCGAGTGGTTCTTGTGGGAGAACAACTCCATTTGGCTCACTAGCTTCACACACCATCAGGCTTCCAAGCAGCTCTCATGGAAACTCAGTTTTCACACTCTATGCTTAGTGCGCTTTGAGTGCATTATCGAGGAATGAACCTGATAGAGCATCCCACACAAACGAATGCTCCACATGCGGGTTTCACATGCCACCAACTCCACATTCACAGGCAACTTCAGCGCCATAGCCGTTTTCAGATAGCCCTCAATGCAAAGGCTCTAGACACAAATATTTGTGTGAGAGCTAATTCAATCAAGGAAACACTGCATGTTGGTGAAGGGCATATTGAAGAAGAATCAGCCGAGTGGTTCTTGTGGGAGAACAACTCCATTTGGCTCACTAACTTCACACACCATCAGGCTTCCAAGCAGCTCTCAAGGAAACTCAGTTTCACACTCTATGCTTAGTGCCCTTTGAGTGCCTAGGACTGAAATGAACCTGATAGAGCATCCCACACAACGAAGGCTCCACATGCGGGTTTCACATGCCACCAACTCCACATTCACAGGCAACTTCAGCGCCACAGCCGTTTTCAGATAGCCCTCAATGCAAAGGCTCTAGACGAAAATATTGGTGTGAGAGCTATTTCAATCAAGGAAACACTGCATGTTGGGGAAGGGCATATTGAAGAAGAATCAGCCGAGTGGTTCTTGTGGGAGAACAACTCCATTTGGCTCACTAACTTCACACACCATCAGGCTTCCAAGCAGCTCTCAAGGAAACTCAGTTTTCACACTCTATGCTTAGTGCCCTTTGAGTGCATTATCGAGGAATGAACCTGATAGAGCAACCCACACAAACGAATGCTCCACATGAGGGTTTCACATGCCACCAACTCCACATTCACAGGCAACTTCAGCGCCATAGCCGTTTTCAGATAGCCCTCAATGCAAAGGCTCTAGACACAAATATTTGTGTGAGAGCTGATTCAATCAAGGAAACACTGCATGTTGGTGAAGGGCATATTGAAGAAGAATCAGCCGAGTGGTTCTTGTGGGAGAACAACTCCATTTGGCTCACTAGCTTCACACACCATCAGGCTTCCAAGCAGCTCTCAAGGAAACTCAGTTTTCACACTCTATGCTTAGTGCCCTTTGAGTGTCTCGGACTGAAATGAAGCTTGGTGAGCATCCCACACAAACGAATGCTCCACATGCGGGTTTCACATGCCACCAACTCCACATTCACAGGCAACTTCAGCGCCACAGCCCTTTTCAGATAGCCCTCAATGCAAAGGCTCTAGACGCAAATATTGGTGTGAGAGCTAATTCAATCAAGGAAACACTGCATGTTGGGGAAGGGCATATTGAAGAACAATCAGCCGAGTGGTTCTTTTGGGAGAACAACTCCATTTGGCTTACAAACTTCACACACCATCAGGCTTCCAAGCCGCTCTCAAGGAAACTCAGTTTTCACACTCTATGCTTAGTGCCCTTTGAGTGCCTAGGACTGAAATGAAACTTGGTGGGCATCCCACACAAACGAATGCTCCACATGCGGGTTTCACATGCCACCAACTCCACATTCACAGGCAACTTCAGCACCATAGGCGTTTTCAGATAGCCCTCAATGCAAAGGCTCTAGACGCAAATATTGGTGTGAGAGCTAATTCAATCAAGGAAACACTGCATTTTGTTGAAGAGCATTTTGAAGAAGAATCAGCCGAGTGGTTCTTTTGGGAAAACAACTCCATTTGGCTCACTAACTTCACACACCATCAGGCTTCCAAGCAGCTCTCAAGGAAACTCAGTTTTCACACTCTATGCTTAGTGCGCTTTGAGTGCATTATCGAGGAATGAACCTGATAGAGCATCCCACACAAACGAATGCTCCACATGCGGGTTTCACATGCCACCAACTCCACATTCACAGACAACTTCAGCGCCATATCCGTTTTCAGATAGCCCTCAATGCAAAGGCTCTAGACGAAAATATTGGTGTGAGAGCTAATTCAATCAAGGAAACACTGCATGTTGGTGAAGGGCATATTGAAGAAGAATCAGCCGAGTGGTTCTTGTGGGAGAACAACTCAATTTGGCTCACTAACTTCACACACCATCAGGCTTCCAAGCAGCTCTCAAGGAAACTCAGTTTTCACACTCTATGCTTAGTGCCCTTTGAGTGCCTAGGACTGAAATGAAGCTTGGTGAGCATCCCACACAAACGAATGCTCCACATGCGGGTTTCACATGCCACCAACTCCACATTCACAGGCAACTCCAGCGCCATAGCCGTTTTCAGATAGCCCTCAATGCAAAGGCTCTAGACGCAAATATTGGTGTGAGAGCTAATTCAATCAAGGAAACACTGCATGTTGGTGAAGGGCATATTGAAGAAGAATCAGCCGAGTGGTTCTTGTGGGAGAACAACTCCATTTGGCTCACTAACTTCACACACCATCAGGCTTCCAAGCAGCTGTCAAGGAAACTCAGTTTTCACACTCTATGCTTAGTGCCCTTTGAGTGCCTAGGACTGAAATGAACCTGATAGAGCATCCCACACAACGAAGGCTCCACATGCGGGTTTCACATGCCACCAACTCCACATTCACAGGCAACTTCAGCACCACAGCCGTTTTCAGATATCCCTGAATGCAAAGGCTCTAGACGCAAATATTGGTGTGAGAGCTAATTCAATCAAGGAAACACTGCATGTTGGGGAAGGGCATATTGAAGAAGAATCAGCCGAGTGGTTCTTGTGGGAGAACAACTCCATTTGGCTCACTAACTTCACACACCATCAGGCTTCCAAGCCGCTCTCAAGGAAACTCAGTTTTCACACTCTATGCGTAGTGCCCTTTGAGTGCATTATCGAGGAATGAACCTGGTAGAGCATCCCACACAAACGAATGCTCCACATGCGGGTTTCACATGTCACCAACTCCACATTCACAGGCAACTTCAGCGCCACAGCCGTTTTCAGATAGCCCTCAATGCAAAGGCTCTAGACGCAAATATTGGTGTGAGAGCTAATTCAATTAAGCAAAAACTGCATGTTGGTGAAGGACATATTGAAGAAGAATCAGCCGAGTGGTTCTTCTGGGAGAACAACTCCATTTGGCTCACTAACTTCACACACCATCAGGCTTCCAAGCAGCTCTCAAGGAAACTCAGTTTTCACACTCTATGCTTAGTGCCCTTTGAGTGCCTAGGACTGAAATGAATCTTGGTGAGCATCCCACACAAACGAAGGCTCCACATGCGGGTTTCACATGCCACCAACTCCACATTCACAGGCAACTTCAGCGCCAAAGCCGTTTTCAGATAGCCCTCAATGCAAAGGCTCTAGACGCAAATATTGGTGTGAGAGCTAATTCAATCAAGGAAACACTGCATGTTGGTGAAGGGCATATTGAAGAAGAATCATCCGAGTGGTTCTTGTGGGAGAACAACTCCATTTGGCTCACTAGCTTCACACACCATCAGGCTTCCAAGCAGCTCTCAAGGAAACTCAGTTTCACACTCTATGCTTAGTGCCCTTTGAGTGCATTATCGAGGAATGAACCTGGTAGAGCATCCCACACAAACGAATGCTCCACATGCGGGTTTCACATGCCACCAACTCCACATTCACAGGCAACTTCAGCGCCACAGCCGTTTTCAGATAGCCCTCAATGCAAAGGCTCTAGACGCAAATATTGGTGTGAGAGCTAATTCAATCAAGGAAACACTGCATGTTGGTGAAGGGCATATTGAAGAAGAATCAGCCGAGTGGTTCTTGTGGGAGAACAACTCCATTTGGCTCACTAACTTCACACACCATCAGGCTTCCAAGCAGCTCTCAAGGAAACTCAGTTTTCACACTCTATGCTTAGTACCTTTTGAGTGCCTTGGACTAAATTGAAGCTTGGTGAGCATCCCACACAAACGAATGCTCCACATGCGGGTTTCACATGCCACCAACTCCACATTCACAAGCAACTTCAGCGCCATAGCCGTTTTCAGATAGCCCTCAATGCAAAGGCTCTAGACGCAAATATTGGTGTGAGAGCTAATTCAATCAAGGAAACACTGCATGTTGGTGAAGGGCATATTGAAGAAGAATCAGCCGAGTGGTTCTTGTGGGAGAACAACTCCATTTGGCTCACTAACTTCACACACCATCAGGCTTCCAAGCAGCTCTCAAGGAAACTCCGTATTCACACTCTCAGCTTAGTGCCCTTTGAGTGACTAGGACTGAAATGAAGCTTGGTGAGCATCCCACACAAACGAATGCTCCACATGCGGGTTTCACATGCCACCAACTCCACATTCACAGGCAATTTCAGCGCCATAGCCGTTTTCAGATAGCCCTCAATGCAAAGGCTCTAGACACAAATATTGGTGTGAGAGCTGATTCAATCAAGGAAACACTGCATGTTGGGGAAGGGCATATTGAAGAAGAATCAGCCGAGTGGTTCTTGTGGGAGAACAACTCCATTTGGCTCACTAGCTTCACACACCATCAGGCTTCCAAGCAGCTCTCATGGAAACTCAGTTTTCACACTCTATGCTTAGTGCGCTTTGAGTGCATTATCGAGGAATGAACCTGATAGAGCATCCCACACAAACGAATGCTCCACATGCGGGTTTCACATGCCACCAACTCCACATTCACAGGCAACTTCAGCGCCATAGCCGTTTTCAGATAGCCCTCAATGCAAAGGCTCTAGACGCAAATATTGGTGTGAGAGCTAATTCAATCAAGGAAACACTGCATGTTGGTGAAGGGCATATTGAAGAAGAATCAGCCGAGTGGTTCTTGTGGGAGAACAACTCCATTTGGCTCACTAACTTCACACACCATCAGGCTTCCAAGCAGCTGTCAAGGAAACTCAGTTTTCACACTCTATGCTTAGTGCCCTTTGAGTGCCTAGGACTGAAATGAACCTGATAGAGCATCCCACACAACGAAGGCTCCACATGCGGGTTTCACATGCCACCAACTCCACATTCACAGGCAACTTCAGCGCCACAGCCGTTTTCAGATAGCCCTCAATGCAAAGGCTCTAGACGCAAATATTGGTGTGAGAGCTATTTCAATCAAGGAAACACTGCATGTTGGGGAAGGGCATATTGAAGAAGAATCAGCCGAGTGGTTCTTGTGGGAGAACAACTCCATTTGGCTCACTAACTTCACACACCATCAGGCTTCCAAGCAGCTCTCAAGGAAACTCAGTTTTCACACTCTATGCTTAGTGCCCTTTGAGTGCATTATCGAGGAATGAACCTGATAGAGCAACCCACACAAACGAATGCTCCACATGAGGGTTTCACATGCCACCAACTCCACATTCACAGGCAACTTCAGCGCCATAGCCGTTTTCAGATAGCCCTCAATGCAAAGGCTCTAGACACAAATATTTGTGTGAGAGCTGATTCAATCAAGGAAACACTGCATGTTGGGGAAGGGCATATTGAAGAAGAATCAGCCGAGTGGTTCTTGTGGGAGAACAACTCCATTTGGCTCACTAGCTTCACACACCATCAGGCTTCCAAGCAGCTCTCAAGGAAACTCAGTTTTCACACTCTATGCTTAGTGCCCTTTGAGTGTCTAGGACTGAAATGAAGCTTGGTGAGCATCCCACACAAACGAATGCTCCACATGCGGGTTTCACATGCCACCAACTCCACATTCACAGGCAACTTCAGCGCCACAGCCCTTTTCAGATAGCCCTCAATGCAAAGGCTCTAGACGCAAATATTGGTGTGAGAGCTAATTCAATCAAGGAAACACTGCATGTTGGGGAAGGGCATATTGAAGAACAATCAGCCGAGTGGTTCTTTTGGGAGAACAACTCCATTTGGCTTACAAACTTCACACACCATCAGGCTTCCAAGCCGCTCTCAAGGAAACTCAGTTTTCACACTCTATGCTTAGTGCCCTTTGAGTGCCTAGGACTGAAATGAAACTTGGTGGGCATCCCACACAAACGAATGCTCCACATGCGGGTTTCACATGCCACCAACTCCACATTCACAGGCAACTTCAGCACCATAGGCGTTTTCAGATAGCCCTCAATGCAAAGGCTCTAGACGCAAATATTGGTGTGAGAGCTAATTCAATCAAGGAAACACTGCATTTTGTTGAAGAGCATTTTGAAGAAGAATCAGCCGAGTGGTTCTTTTAGGAAAACAACTCCATTTGGCTCACTAACTTCACACACCATCAGGCTTCCAAGCAGCTCTCAAGGAAACTCAGTTTTCACACTCTATGCTTAGTGCGCTTTGAGTGCATTATCGAGGAATGAACCTGATAGAGCATCCCACACAAACGAATGCTCCACATGCGGGTTTCACATGCCACCAACTCCACATTCACAGACAACTTCAGCGCCATATCCGTTTTCAGATAGCCCTCAATGCAAAGGCTCTAGACGAAAATATTGGTGTGAGAGCTAATTCAATCAAGGAAACACTGCATGTTGGTGAAGGGCATATTGAAGAAGAATCAGCCGAGTGGTTCTTGTGGGAGAACAACTCCATTTGGCTCACTAACTTCACACACCATCAGGCTTCCAAGCAGCTCTCAAGGAAACTCAGTTTTCACACTCTATGCTTAGTGCCCTTTGAGTGCCTAGGACTGAAATGAAGCTTGGTGAGCATCCCACACAAACGAATGCTCCACATGCGGGTTTCACATGCCACCAACTCCACATTCACAGGCAACTCCAGCGCCATAGCCGTTTTCAGATAGCCCTCAATGCAAAGGCTCTAGACGCAAATATTGGTGTGAGAGCTAATTCAATCAAGGAAACACTGCATGTTGGTGAAGGGCATATTGAAGAAGAATCAGCCGAGTGGTTCTTGTGGGAGAACAACTCCATTTGGCTCACTAACTTCACACACCATCAGGCTTCCAAGCAGCTGTCAAGGAAACTCAGTTTTCACACTCTATGCTTAGTGCCCTTTGAGTGCCTAGGACTGAAATGAACCTGATAGAGCATCCCACACAACGAAGGCTCCACATGCGGGTTTCACATGCCACCAACTCCACATTCACAGGCAACTTCAGCACCACAGCCGTTTTCAGATATCCCTGAATGCAAAGGCTCTAGACGCAAATATTGGTGTGAGAGCTAATTCAATCAAGGAAACACTGCATGTTGGGGAAGGGCATATTGAAGAAGAATCAGCCGAGTGGTTCTTGTGGGAGAACAACTCCATTTGGCTCACTAACTTCACACACCATCAGGCTTCCAAGCCGCTCTCAAGGAAACTCAGTTTTCACACTCTATGCTTAGTGCCCTTTGAGTGCATTATCGAGGAATGAACCTGGTAGAGCATCCCACACAAACGAATGCTCCACATGCGGGTTTCACATGTCACCAACTCCACATTCACAGGCAACTTCAGCGCCACAGCCGTTTTCAGATAGCCCTCAATGCAAAGGCTCTAGACGCAAATATTGGTGTGAGAGCTAATTCAATTAAGCAAAAACTGCATGTTGGTGAAGGACATATTGAAGAAGAATCAGCCGAGTGGTTCTTCTGGGAGAACAACTCCATTTGGCTCACTAACTTCACACACCATCAGGCTTCCAAGCAGCTCTCAAGGAAACTCAGTTTTCACACTCTATGCTTAGTGCCCTTTGAGTGCCTAGGACTGAAATGAATCTTGGTGAGCATCCCACACAAACGAAGGCTCCACATGCGGGTTTCACATGCCACCAACTCCACATTCACAGGCAACTTCAGCGCCAAAGCCGTTTTCAGATAGCCCTCAATGCAAAGGCTCTAGACGCAAATATTGGTGTGAGAGCTAATTCAATCAAGGAAACACTGCATGTTGGTGAAGGGCATATTGAAGAAGAATCAGCAGAGTGGTTCTTGTGGGAGAACAACTCCATTTGGCTCACTAGCTTCACACACCATCAGGCTTCCAAGCAGCTCTCAAGGAAACTCAGTTTCACACTCTATGCTTAGTGCCCTTTGAGTGCATTATCGAGGAATGAACCTGGTAGAGCATCCCACACAAACGAATGCTCCACATGCGGGTTTCACATGCCACCAACTCCACATTCACAGGCAACTTCAGCGCCACAGCCGTTTTCAGATAGCCCTCAATGCAAAGGCTCTAGACGCAAATATTGGTGTGAGAGCTAATTCAATCAAGGAAACACTGCATGTTGGTGAAGGGCATATTGAAGAAGAATCAGCCGAGTGGTTCTTGTGGGAGAACAACTCCATTTGGCTCACTAACTTCACACACCATCAGGCTTCCAAGCAGCTCTCAAGGAAACTCAGTTTTCACACTCTATGCTTAGTACCTTTTGAGTGCCTTGGACTAAATTGAAGCTTGGTGAGCATCCCACACAAACGAATGCTCCACATGCGGGTTTCACATGCCACCAACTCCACATTCACAGACAACTTCAGCGCCACAGCCGTTTTCAGATAGCGTTCAATGCAAAGGTTCTAGACGCAAATATTGGTGTGAGAGCTAATTCAATCAAGGAAACACTGCATGTTGGTGAAGGGCATATTGAAGAAGAATCATCCGAGTGGTTCTTGTGGGAGAACAACTCCATTTGGCTCACTAACTTCACACACCATCAGGCTTCCAAGCAGCTCTCAAGGAAACTCAGTATTCACACTCTATGCTTAGTGCCCTTTGAGTGACTAGGACTGAAATGAAGCTTGGTGAGCATCCCACACAAACGAATGCTCCACATGCGGGTTTCACATGCCACCAACTCCACATTCACAGGCAATTTCAGCGCCATAGCCGTTTTCAGATAGCCCTCAATGCAAAGGCTCTAGACACAAATATTGGTGTGAGAGCTGATTCAATCAAGGAAACACTGCATGTTGGGGAAGGGCATATTGAAGAAGAATCAGCCGAGTGGTTCTTGTGGGAGAACAACTCCATTTGGCTCACTAGCTTCACACACCATCAGGCTTCCAAGCAGCTCTCATGGAAACTCAGTTTTCACACTCTATGCTTAGTGCGCTTTGAGTGCATTATCGAGGAATGAACCTGATAGAGCATCCCACACAAACGAATGCTCCACATGCGGGTTTCACATGCCACCAACTCCACATTCACAGGCAACTTCAGCGCCATAGCCGTTTTCAGATAGCCCTCAATGCAAAGGCTCTAGACGAAAATATTGGTGTGAGAGCTAATTCAATCAAGGAAACACTGCATGTTGGTGAAGGGCATATTGAAGAAGAATCAGCCGAGTGGTTCTTGTGGGAGAACAACTCCATTTGGCTCACTAACTTCACACACCATCAGGCTTCCAAGCAGCTGTCAAGGAAACTCAGTTTTCACACTCTATGCTTAGTGCCCTTTGAGTGCCTAGGACTGAAATGAACCTGATAGAGCATCCCACACAACGAAGGCTCCACATGCGGGTTTCACATGCCACCAACTCCACATTCACAGGGAACTTCAGCGCCACAGCCGTTTTCAGATAGCCCTCAATGCAAAGGCTCTAGACGCAAATATTGGTGTGAGAGCTATTTCAATCAAGGAAACACTGCATGTTGGGGAAGGGCATATTGAAGAAGAATCAGCCGAGTGGTTCTTGTGGGAGAACAACTCCATTTGGCTCACTAACTTCACACACCATCAGGCTTCCAAGCAGCTCTCAAGGAAACTCAGTTTTCACACTCTATGCTTAGTGCCCTTTGAGTGCATTATCGAGGAATGAACCTGATAGAGCAACCCACACAAACGAATGCTCCACATGAGGGTTTCACATGCCACCAACTCCACATTCACAGGCAACTTCAGCGCCATAGCCGTTTTCAGTTAGCCCTCAATGCAAAGGCTCTAGACACAAATATTTGTGTGAGAGCTGATTCAATCAAGGAAACACTGCATGTTGGGGAAGGGCATATTGAAGAAGAATCAGCCGAGTGGTTCTTGTGGGAGAACAACTCCATTTGGCTCACTAGCTTCACACACCATCAGGCTTCCAAGCAGCTCTCAAGGAAACTCAGTTTTCACACTCTATGCTTAGTGCCCTTTGAGTGTCTAGGACTGAAATGAAGCTTGGTGAGCATCCCACACAAACGAATGCTCCACATGCGGGTTTCACATGCCACCAACTCCACATTCACAGGCAACTTCAGCGCCACAGCCCTTTTCAGATAGCCCTCAATGCAAAGGCTCTAGACGCAAATATTGGTGTGAGAGCTAATTCAATCAAGGAAACACTGCATGTTGGGGAAGGGCATATTGAAGAACAATCAGCCGAGTGGTTCTTTTGGGAGAACAACTCCATTTGGCTTACAAACTTCACACACCATCAGGCTTCCAAGCAGCTCTCAAGGAAACTCAGTTTTCACACTCTATGCTTAGTGCCCTTTGAGTGCCTAGGACTGAAATGAAACTTGGTGGGCATCCCACACAAACGAATGCTCCACATGCGGGTTTCACATGCCACCAACTCCACATTCACAGGCAACTTCAGCACCATAGGCGTTTTCAGATAGCCCTCAATGCAAAGGCTCTAGACGCAAATATTGGTGTGAGAGCTAATTCAATCAAGGAAACACTGCATTTTGTTGAAGAGCATTTTGAAGAAGAATCAGCCGAGTGGTTCTTTTGGGAAAACAACTCCATTTGGCTCACTAACTTCACACACCATCAGGCTTCCAAGCAGCTCTCAAGGAAACTCAGTTTTCACACTCTATGCTTAGTGCCCTTTGAGTGCATTATCGAGGAATTAACCTGGTAGAGCATCCCACACAAACGAATGCTCCACATGCGGGTTTCACATGCCACCAACTCCACATTCACAGGCAACTTCAGCGCCATAGCCGTTTTCAGATAGCCCTCAATGCAAAGGCTCTAGACGCAAATATTGGTGTGAGAGCTAATTCAATCAAGGAAACACTGCATGTTGGGGAAGGGCATATTGAAGAAGAATCAGCCGAGTGGTTCTTGTGGGAGAACAACTCCATTTGGCTCACTAACTTCACACACCATCAGGCTTCCAAGCAGCTCTCAAGGAAACTCAGTTTTCACACTCTATGCTTAGTGCCCTTTGTGTGCATAGGACTGAATTGAAGCTTGGTGAGCATCCTACACAAACGAATGCTCCACATGCGGGTTTCACATGCCACCAACTCCACATTCACAGACAACTTCAGCGCCACAGCCGTTTTCAGATAGCCCTCAATGCAAAGGCTCTAGACGCAAATATTGGTGTGAGAACTACTTCAATCAAGGAAACACTGCATGTTGGGGAAGGGCATATTGAAGAAGAATCAGCCGAGTGGTTCTTGTGGGAGAACAACTCCAGTTGGCTCACTAACTTCACACACCATCAGGCTTCCAAGCAGCTCTCAAGGAAACTCAGTTTTCACACTCTATGCTTAGAGCCCTTTGAGTGCATTATCGAGGAATGAACCAGGTAGAGCATCCCACACAAACGAATGCTCCACATGCGGGTTTCACATGTCACCAACTCCACATTCACAGGCAACTTCAGCGCCACAGCCGTTTTCAGATAGCCCTCAATGCAAAGGCTCTAGACGCAAATATTGGTGTGAGAGCTAATTCAATCAAGCAAACACTGCATGTTGGTGAAGGACATATTGAAGAAGAATCAGCCAAGTGGTTCTTGTGGGAGAACAACTCCATTTGGCTCACTAACTTCACACACCATCAGGCTTCCAAGCAGCTCTCAAGGAAACTCAGTTTTCACACTCTATGCTTAGTGCCCTTTGAGTACATTATCGAGGAATGAACCTGGTAGAGCCTCCCACACAAACGAATGCTCCACATGCGGGTTTCACATGCTACCAACTCCACATTCACAGACAACTTCAGCGCCAAAGCCGCTTTCAGATAACCCTCAATGCAAAGGCTCTAGACGCAAATATTGGTGTGAGAGCTAATTCAATCAAGGAAACAGTGCATGTTGGTGAAGGACATATCGAAGAAGAATCAGGCGAGTGGTTCTTGTGGGAGAACAACTCCATTTGGCTCACTAACTTCACACACCATCAGGCTTCCAAGCAGCTCTCAAGGAAACTCAGTTTTCACACTCTATGCTTAGTGCCCTTTGAGTGCCTAGGACTGAAATGAAGCTTGGTGAGCAATCCACACAAACGAAGGCTCCACATGCGGGTTTCACATGCCACCAACTCCACATTCACAGGCAACTTCAGCGCCAAAGCCGTTTTCAGATAGCCCTCAATGCAAAGGCTCTAGACGCAAATATTGGTGTGAGAGCTAATTCAATCAAGGAAACACTGCATGTTGGGGAAGGGCATATTGAAGAAAAATCAGCCGAGTGGTTCTTGTGGGAGAACAACTCCATTTGGCTCACTAGCTTCACACACCATCAGGCTTCCAAGCAGCTCTCAAGGAAACTCAGATTCACACTCTATGCTTAGTGCCCTTTGAGTGCATTATCGAGGAATTAACCTGGTAGAGCATCCCACACAAACGAATGCTCCACATGCGGGTTTCACATGCCACCAACTCCACATTCACAGGCAACTTCAGCGCCACAGGGGTTTTCAGATAGCCCTCAATGTGAAAGGCTCTAGACACAAATATTGGTGTGAGAGCTAATTCAATCAAGGAAACACTGCATGTTGGTGAAGGGCATGTTGAAAAAGAATCAGCCGAGTGGTTCTTGTGGGAGAACAACTCCATTTGGCTCACTAACTTCACACACCATCAGGCTTCCAAGTAGCTCTCAAGGAAACTCAGTTTTCACACTCTATGCTTAGTGCTCTTTGAGTGCCTAGGACTGAAATGAAGCTTGGTGAGCATCCCACACAAACGAATGCTCCACATGCGGGTTTCACATGCCACCAACTCCACATTCACAGGCAACGTCAGCGCCACAGCCGTTTTCAGATAGCCCTCAATGCAAAGGCTCTAGACGCAAATATTGGTGTGAGAGCTAATTCAATCAAGGAAACACTGCATGTTGGTGAAGGGCATATTGAAGAAGAATCAGCCGAGTGGTTCTTGTGGGAGAACAACTCCATTTGGCTCACTAACTTCACACACCATCAGGCTTCCAAGCAGCTCTCAAGGAAACTCAGTTTTCACACTCTATGCTTAGTGCCCTTTGAGTGCCTAGGACTGAAATGAAGCTTGGTGAGCATCCCACACAAACGAATGCTCCACATGCGGGTTTCACATGCCACTAACTCCACATTCACAGGCAACTTCAGCGCCACAGCCGTTTTCAGATAGCCCTCAATGCAAAGGCTCTAGACGCAAATATTGGTGTGAGAGCTAATTCAATCAAGGAAACACTGCATGTTGGGGAAGGGCATATTGAAGAAGAATCAGCCGAGTGGTTCTTGTGGGAGAACAACTCCATTTGGCTCACTAACTCCACACACCATCAAGCTTCCAAGCAGCTCTCAAGGAAACTCAGTTTTCCCACTCTATGCTTAGTGCCATTTTAGTGCATTATCTAGGAATGAACCAAGTAGAGCATCATATACAAACGAATGCTCCACATGCGGGTTTCACATGCCACCAACTCCACATTCACAGGCAACTTCAGCGCCACAGCCATTTTCAGATAGCCCTCAATGCAAAGGCTCTAGACGCAAATATTGGTGTGAGAGCTAATTCAATCAAGGAAACACTGCATGTTGGTGAAGGGCATATTGAAGAAGAATCAGCCGAGTGGTTCTTGTGGGAGAACAACTCCATTTGGCTCCCTAACTTCACACACCATCAGGCTTCCAAGCAGCTCTCAAGGAAACTCAGGTTTCACACTCTATGCTTAGTGCCCTTTGAGTGCATTATCGAGGAATGAACCTGGTAGAGCATCCCACACAAACGAATGCTCCACATGCGGGTTTCACATGCCACCAACTCCACATTCACAGGCAACTTCAGCGCCACAGCCGTTTTCAGATAGCCCTCAATGCAAAGGCTCTAGACGCAAATATTGGTGTGAGAGCTAATTCAATCAAGGAAACACTGCATGTTGGGGAAGGGCATATTGAAGAAGAATCAGCCGAGTGGTTCTTTTGGGAGAACAACTCCATTTGGCTCACTAACTTCACACACCATCAGGCTTCCAAGCAGCTCTCAAGGAAACTCAGTTTTCACACTCTATGCTTAGTGCCCTTTGAGTGCCTAGGACTGAAATGAAGCTTCTTGAGCATCCCACACAAACGAATGCTCCACATGCGGGCTTCACATGCCACCAACTCCACATTCACAGGCAACTTCAGCGAAACAGCCGTTTTCAGATAGCCCTCAATGCAAAGGCTGTAGACGCAAATATTGCTGTGAGAGCTAATTCAATCAAGGAAACACTGCATGTTGGTGAAGGGCATATTGAAAAAGAATCAGCCGAGTGGTTCTTGTGGGAGAACAACTCCATTTGGCTCACTAACTTCACACACCATCAGGCTTCCAAGTAGCTCTCAAGGAAACTCAGTTTTCACACTCTATGCTTAGTGCTCTTTGTTTGCCTAGGACTGAAATGAAGCTTGGTGAGCATCCCACACAAACGAATGCTCCACATGCGGGTTTCACATGCCACCAACTCCACATTCACAGGCAACTTCAGCGCCACAGGCGTTTTCAGATTTCCCTCAATGCAAAGGCTCTAGACGCAAATATTGGTGTGAGAGCTAATTCAATCAAGGAAACACTGCATGTTGGGGAAGGGCATATTGAAGAAGAATCAGCCGAGTGGTTCTTGTGGGAGAACAACTCCATTTGGCTCACTAACTTCACACACCATCAGGCTTCCAAGCAGCTCTAAAGGAAACTCAGTTTTCACACTCTATGCTTAGTGCCCTTTGAGTGCATTATCGAGGAATGAACCAGGTAGAGCATCATACACAAACGAATGCTCCACATGCGGGTTTCACATGCCACCAACTCCACATTCACAGGCAACTTCAGCGCCACAGCCATTTTCAGATAGCCCTCAATGCAAAGGCTCTAGATGCAAATATTGGTGTGAGAGCTAATTCAATCAAGGAAACACTGCATGTTGGGGAAGGGCATATTGAAGAAGAATCAGCCGAGTGGTTCTTGTGGGAGAACACCTCCATTTGGCTCACTAACTTCACACACCATCAGGCTTCCAAGCAGCTCTCAAGGAAACTCAGTTTTCACACTCTATGCTTAGTGCCCTTTGTATGGCTAGCACTGAAAAGAACCTGGTAGAGCATCCCACACAAACGAATGCTCCACATGCGGGTTTCACATGCCACCAACTCCACATTCACAGGCAACTTCAGCGCCACAGCCGTTTTCAGATAGCCC
Organism: Ochotona princeps; assembly: GCF_030435755.1. Taxonomy (NCBI): domain Eukaryota; kingdom Metazoa; phylum Chordata; class Mammalia; order Lagomorpha; family Ochotonidae; genus Ochotona; species Ochotona princeps. The sequence goes on along the minus strand of NW_026700367.1, from coordinate 74,288 downwards.
TCAATGCAAAGGCTGTAGACGCAAATATTGCTGTGAGAGCTAATTCAATCAAGGAAACACTGCATGTTGGTGAAGGGCATATTGAAAAAGAATCAGCCGAGTGGTTCTTGTGGGAGAACAACTCCATTTGGCTCACTAACTTCACACACCATCAGGCTTCCAAGTAGCTCTCAAGGAAACTCAGTTTTCACACTCTATGCTTAGTGCTCTTTGTTTGCCTAGGACTGAAATGAAGCTTGGTGAGCATCCCACACAAACGAATGCTCCACATGCGGGTTTCACATGCCACCAACTCCACATTCACAGGCAACTTCAGCGCCACAGGCGTTTTCAGATTTCCCTCAATGCAAAGGCTCTAGACGCAAATATTGGTGTGAGAGCTAATTCAATCAAGGAAACACTGCATGTTCGGGAAGGGCATATTGAAGAAGAATCAGCCGAGTGGTTCTTGTGGGAGAACAACTCCATTTGGCTCACTAACTTCACACACCATCAGGCTTCCAAGCAGCTCTAAAGGAAACTCAGTTTTCACACTCTATGCTTAGTGCCCTTTGAGTGCATTATCGAGGAATGAACCAGGTAGAGCATCATACACAAACGAATGCTCCACATGCGGGTTTCACATGCCACCAACTCCACATTCACAGGCAACTTCAGCGCCACAGCCATTTTCAGATAGCCCTCAATGCAAAGGCTCTAGATGCAAATATTGGTGTGAGAGCTAATTCAATCAAGGAAACACTGCATGTTGGGGAAGGGCATATTGAAGAAGAATCAGCCGAGTGGTTCTTGTGGGAGAACACCTCCATTTGGCTCACTAACTTCACACACCATCAGGCTTCCAAGCAGCTCTCAAGGAAACTCAGTTTTCACACTCTATGCTTAGTGCCCTTTGTATGGCTAGCACTGAAAAGAACCTGGTAGAGCATCCCACACAAACGAATGCTCCACATGCGGGTTTCACATGCCACCAACTCCACATTCACAGGCAACTTCAGCGCCACAGCCGTTTTCAGATAGCCCTCAATGCAAAGGCTGTAGACGCAAATATTGCTGTGAGAGCTAATTCAATCAAGGAAACACTGCATGTTGGTGAAGGGCATATTGAAAAAGAATCAGCCGAGTGGTTCTTGTGGGAGAACAACTCCATTTGGCTCACTAACTTCACACACCATCAGGCTTCCAAGTAGCTCTCAAGGAAACTCAGTTTTCACACTCTATGCTTAGTGCTCTTTGTTTGCCTAGGACTGAAATGAAGCTTGGTGAGCATCCCACACAAACGAATGCTCCACATGCGGGTTTCACATGCCACCAACTCCACATTCACAGGCAACTTCAGCGCCACAGCTGTTTTCAGATAGCCCACAATGCAAAGGCTCTAGACGCAAAGATTGGTGGGAGAGGTAATTCAATCAAGGAAACACTGCATGTTGGTGAAGGGCATATTGAAGAAGAATCATCCGAGTGGTTCTTGTGGGAGAACAACTCCATTTGGCTCACTAACTTCACACACCATCAGGCTTCCAAGCAGCTCTCAAGGAAACTCAGTTTTCACACTCTATGCTTAGTGCCCTTTGAGTGCCTAGGACTGAAATGAAGCTTGGTGAGCATCCCACACAAACGAATGCTCCACATGCGGGTTTCACATGCCACCAACTCCACATTCACAGGCAACTTCAGCGCCACAGGCGTTTTCAGATTTTCCTCAATGCAAAGGCTCTAGACGCAAATATTGGTGTGAGAGCTAATTCAATCAAGGAAACACTGCATGTTGGGGAAGGGCATATTGAAGAAGAATCAGCCGAGTGGTTCTTGTGGGAGAACAACTCCATTTGGCTCACTAACTTCACACACCATCAGGCTTCCAAGCAGCTCTCAAGGAAACTCAGTTTTCACACTCTATGCTTAGTGCCCTTTGAGTGCATTATCGAGGAATGAACCAGGTAGAGCATCATACACAAACGAATGCTCCACATGCGGGTTTCACATGCCACCAACTCCACATTCACAGGCAACTTCAGCGCCACAGCCATTTTCAGATAGCCCTCAATGCAAAGGCTCTAGATGCAAATATTGGTGTGAGAGCTAATTCAATCAAGGAAACACTGCATGTTGGGGAAGGGCATATTGAAGAAGAATCATCCGAGTGGTTCTTGTGGGAGAACAACTCCATTTGGCTCACTAACTTCACACACCATCAGGCTTCCAAAGCAGCTCTCAAGGAAACCTCAGTTTTCACACTCTATGCTTAGTGCCCTTTGAGTGTCTAGGACTGAAATGAAGCTTGGTGAGCATCCCACACAAACGAATGCTCCACATGCGGGTTTCACATGCCACCAACTCCACATTCACAGTCAACTTCAGCGCCACAGCCGTTTTCAGATAGAACTCAATGCAAAGGCTCTAGATGCAAATATTGCTGTGAGAGCTAATTCAATCAAGGAAACACTGCATGTTGGTGAAGGGCATATTGAAGAAGAATCAGCCGAGTGGTTCTTGTGGGAGAACAACTCATTTGGCTCACTAACTTCACACACCATCAGGCTTCCAAGCAGCTCTCAAGGAAACTCAGTTTTCACACTCTATGCTTAGTGCCCTTTGAGAGCATTATCGAGGATGAACCTGATAGAGCATCCCACACAAATGAATGCTCCACATGCGGGTTTCACATGCCACCAACTCCACATTCACAGGCAACTTCAGCGCCACAGCCGTTTTCAGATAGCCCATCAATGCAAAGGCTCTAGACACAAATATTGGTGTGAGAGCTAATTCAATCAGGAAACACTGCATGTTGGGAAGGGCATAATGAAGAAGAATCAGCGAGTGGTTCTTGTGGAGAACAACTCCATTTGGCTCACTAACTTCACACACCATCAGGCTTCCAAGCAGCTCCTCAAGGAAACTCAGTTTTCACACTCTATGCTTAGTGCCCTTTGAGTGCCTAGGACTGAAATAAGCTTGGTGAGCATCCCACACAAACAAATGCTCCACATGCGGGTTTCACATGCCACCAACTCCACATTCACAGGCAACTTCAGCGCTAAAGCCGCTTTCAGTTAGCCCTCAATGCAATGGCTCTAGACGCAAATATTGTGTGAGAGCTAATTCAATCAAGGAAACACTGCATGTTGGGGAAGGGCATATGAAGAAGAATCAGCCGAGTGGTTCTTGTGGAGAACAACTCCATTTGGCTCACTAACTTCACACACCATCAGGCTTCCAAGCAGCTCTCAAGGAAACTCAGTTTTCACACTCTATGCTTAGTGCCCTTTGAGTGCATTATCGAGGAATGAACCAGGTAGAGCATCATACACAAAACGAATGCTCCACATGCGGGTTTCACATGCCACCAACTCCACATTCACAGGCAACTTCAGCGCCACAGCCGTTTTCAGATAGCCCTCAATGCAAAGGCTCTAGACGCAAATATTGGTGTGAGAGCTAATTCAATCAAGGAAACACTGCATGTTGGTGAAGGGCATATTGAAGAAGAATCAGCCGAGTGGTTCTTGTGGGAGAACAACTCCATTTGGCTCACTAACTTCACACACCATCAGGCTTCCAAGCAGCTCTCAAGGAAACTCAGTTTTCACACTCTATGCTTAGTGCCCTTTGAGTGTCTAGGACTGAAATGAAGCTTGGTGAGCATCCCACACAAACGAATGCTCCACATGCGGGTTTCACATGCCACCAACTCCACATTCACCGGCAACTTCAGCGCCACAGCCGTTTCAGATAGCCCTCAATGTAAAGGCTCTAGACGCAAATATTGGTGTGAGAGCTAATTCAATCAAGGAAACACTGCATGGTTGGGGAAGGGCATATTGAAGAAGAATCAGCCGAGTGGTTCTTGTGGGAGAACAACTCCATTTGGCTCACTAACTTCACACACCATCAGGCTTCCAAGCAGCTCTCAAGAAACTCAGTTTCACACTCTATGCTTAGTGCCCTTTGAGTGCCTAAGACTGAAATGAAGCTGGTCGAGCATCCCACACAAACGAATACTCCACATGCGGGTTTCACATGCCACCAACTCTACATTCACAGGCAACTTCAGCGCAAAGCCGTTTCAGATAGCCTTCAATGCAAAGGCTCTAGACGCAAATATTGGTGTGAGAGCTAATTCAATCAAGGAAACACTGCATGTGGTGAAGGGCATATTGAAGAAGGATCAGCCGAGTGGTCTTGTGGGAGAACAACTCCATTTGGCTCACTAACTTCACACACCATCAGGCTTCCAAGCAGCTCTCAAGGAAACTCAGTTTTCACACTCTATGCTTAGTGCCCTTGAGTGCATTATCGAGGAATGAACCTGATAGAGCATCCCACACAAATGAATGGCCTCCATATGCGGGTTTCACATGCCACCAACTCCACATTCACAGGCAACTTCAGCGCCACAGCCGTTTTCAGATAGCCCTCAATGCAAAGGCTCTAGACGCAAATATTTGTGTGAGAGCTAATTCAATCAAGGAAACACGGCATGCTGGTGAAGGGCATATTGAAGAAGAATCAGCCGAGTGTTCTTGTGGAGAACAACTCCATTTGGCTCAATACTTCACACACCATCAGGCTTCCAAGCAGCGCTCAAGGAAACTGTTTTCACACTCTATGCTTAGTGCCCTTTGAGTGTATTATCGTAGGAATGAACCTGGTAGAGCATCCAAAACAAACGAATGCTCCACATGCGGGTTTCACATGCCACCAACTCCACATTCACAGGCAACTTCAGCGCCACAGCCGTTTCAGATAGCCCTCAATGCAAAGGCTCTAGACGCAAATATTGGTGTGAGAGCTAATTCAATCAAGGAAACACTGCATGTTGGGGAAGGGCATATTGAAGAAGGATCAGCCGAGTGGTTCTTGTGGGAGAACAACTCCATTTGGCTCACTAACTTCACACACCATCAGGCTTCCAAGCAGCTCTCAAGGAAACTCAGTTTTCACACTCTATGCTTAGTGCCGTTTGAGTGCCTAGGACTGAAATGAAGCTGGTCGAGCATCCCACACAAACGAATGCTCCACATGCGGGTTTCACATGCCACCAACTCCACATTCACAGGCAACTTCAGTGCCACAGCCGTTTTCAGATAGCCCTCAATGCAAAGGCTCTAGACGCAAATATTGGTGTGAGAGCTAATTCAATCAAGGAAACACTGCATGTTGGTGAAGGGCATATTGAAGAAGAATCAGCCGAGTGGTTCTTGTGGGAGAACAACTCCATTTGGCTCACTAACTTCACACACCATCAGGCTTCCAAGCAGCTCTCAAGGAAACTCAGTTTTCACACTCTATGCTTAGTGCCCTTTGAGTGCCTAGGACTGAAATGAAGCTTGGTGAGCATCCCACACAAACGAATGCTCCACATGCGGGTTTCACATGCCACCAACTCCACATTCACAGGCAACTTCAGCGCCACAGCCGTTTTCAGATAGCCCTCAATGCAAAGGCTCTAGACGCAAATATTGGTGTGAGAGCTAATTCAATCAAGGAAACACTGCATGTTGGTGAAGGGCATATTGAAGAAGAATCTGCCGAGTGGTTCTTGTGGGAGAACAACTCCATTTGGCTCACTAACTTCACACACCATCAGGCTTCCAACCAGCTCTCAAGGAAACTCAGTTTTCACACTCTATGCTTAGTGCCCTTTGAGTGTCTAGGACTGAAATGAAGCTTGGTGAGCATCCCACACAAACGAATGCTCCACAAGCGAGTTTCACATGCCACCAACTCCACATTCACAGGCAACTTCACCGCCACAGTCGTTTTCAGATAGCCATCAATGCAAAGGCTCTAGACGCAAATATTGGTGTGAGAGCTAATTCAATCAAGGAAACACTGCATGTCGGTGAAGGGCATATTGAAGAAGAATCAGCCGAGTGGTTCTTGTGGGAGAACAACTCCATTTGGCTCACTAACTTCACACACCATCAGGCTTCCAAGCAGCTCTCAAGGAAACTCAGTTTTCACACTCCATGCTTAGTGCCCTTTGAGTGCATTATCGAGGAATGAACCTGATAGAGCATCCCACACAAATGAATGCTCCATATGCGGGTTTCACATGCCACCAACTCCACATTCACAGGCAACTTCAGCGCCAAAGCCGTTTTCATATAGCCCTCAATGCAAAGGCTCTAGACGCAAATATTGATGTGAGAGCTAATTCAATCAAGGAAACACGGCATGTTGGTGAAGGGCATATTGAAAAAGAATCAGCCGAGTGGTTCTTGTGGGAGAACAACTCCATTTGGCTCACTAACTTCACACACCATCAGGCTTCCAAGCAGCTCTCAAGGAAACTCAGTTTTCACACTCTATGCTTAGTGCCCTTTGAGTGCCTAGGACTGAAATGAAGCTTGGTGAGCATCCCACACAAACGAATGCTCCACATGCGGGTTTCACATGCCACCAACTCCACATTCACAGGCAACTTCAGCGCCACAGCCGTTTTCAGATAGCCCTCAATGCAAAGGCTCTAGACGCAAATATTGGTGTGAGAGCTAATTCAATCAAGGAAACACTGCATGTTGGGGAAGGACATATTGAAGAAGAATCAGCTGAGTGGTTCTTGTGGGAAAACAACTCCATTTGGCTCAATAACTTCACACACCATCAGGCTTCCAAGCAGCGCTCAAGGAAACTCAGTTTTCACACTCTATGCTTAGTGCCCTTTGAGTGTATTATCGAGGAATGAACCTGGTAGAGCATCCCACACAAACTAATGCTCCACATGCGGGTTTCACATGCCACCAACTCCACATTCACAGGCAACTTCAGCGCCACAGCCGTTTTCAGATAGCCCTCAATGCAAAGGCTCTAGACGCAAATATTGGTGTGAGAGCTAATTCAATCAAGGAAACACTGCATGTTGGGGAAGGGCATATTGAAGAAGGATCAGCCGAGTGGTTCTTGTGGGAGAACAACTCCATTTGGCTCACTAACTTCACACACCATCAGGCTTCCAAGCAGCTCTCAAGGAAACTCAGTTTTCACACTCTATGCTTAGTGCCGTTTGAGTGCCTAGGTCTGAAATGAAGCTGGTCGAGCATCCCCCCAACACAAACGAATGCTCCACATGCGGGTTTCACATGCCACCAACTCCACATTCACAGGCAACTTCAGCGCCACAGCCGTTTTCAGATAGCCCTCAATGCAAAGGCTCCAGACGCAAATATTGGTGTGAGAGCTATTTCAATCAAGGAAACACTGCATGTTGGGGAAGGGCATATTGAAGAAGAATCAGCCGAGTGGTTCTTGTGGGAGAACAACTCCATTTGGCTCACTAGCTTCACACACCATCAGGCTTCCAAGCAGCTCTCAAGGAAACTCAGTTTTCACACTCTATGCTTAGTGCCCTTTGAGTGCATTATCGAGGAATGAACCTGATAGAGCATCCCACACAAACGAATGCTCCACATGCGGGTTTCACATGCCACCAACTCCACATTCACAGACAACCTCAAGGCAAAGCCGCTTTCAGATAGCCCTCAATGCAAAGGCTCTAGACGCAAATATTGGTGTGAGAGCTAATTCAATCAAGGAAACACTGCATGTTGAGGAAGGGCATATTGAAGAAGAATCAGCTGAGTGGTTCTTGTGGGGAAACAACTCCATTTGGCTCACTAACTTCACACACCATCAGGCTTCCAAGCAGCTCTCAAGGAAACTCAGTTTTCACACTCTATGCTTAGTGCCCTTTGAGTGCATTATCGAGGAATGAACCTGGTCGAGCATCCCACACAAACGAATGCTCCACATGCGGGTTTCACATGCCACCAACTCCACATTCACAGGAAACTTCAGCGCCACAGCCGCTTTCAGATAGCCCTCAATGCAAAGGCTCTAGACGCAAATATTGGTGTGAGAACTAATTCAATCAAGGAAACACTGCATGTTGGGGAAGGGCATATTGAAGAAGAATCAGCCGAGTGGTTCTTGTGGGAGAACAACTCCATTTGGCTCACTAGCTTCACACACCATGAGGCTTCCAAGCAGCTCTCAAGGAAACTCAGTTTTCACACTCTATGCTTAGTGCCCTTTGAGTGTCTAGGACTGAAATGAAGCTTGGTGAGCATCCCACACAAACGAATGCTCCACAAGCGAGTTTCACATGCCACTAACTCAACATTCACAGGCAACTTCAGCGCCACAGTCTTTTTCAGATAGCCATCAATGCAAAGGCTCTAGACGCAAATATTGCTGTGAGAGCTAATTCAATCAAGGAAACACTGCATGTTGGTGAAGGGCATATTGAAGAAGAATCAGCCGAGTGGTTCTTGTGGGAGAACAACTCCATTTGGCTCACTAACTTCACACACCATGAGGCTTCCAACAAGCTCTCAAGGAAACTCAGTTTTCACACTCTATGCTTAGTGCCCTTTGAGTGCCTAGGACTGAAATGAAGCTTGGTGAGCATCCCACACAAACGAATGCTCCACATGCGGGTTTCACATGCCACCAACTCCACATTCACAGGCAACTTCAGCGCCACAGCCGTTTTCACATAGCCCTCAATGCAAAGGCTCTAGACGCAAATATTGGTGTGAGAGCTAATTCAATCAAGGAAACACTGCATGTTGGGGAAGGGCATATTGAAGAAGAATCAGCCGAGTGGTTCTTGTGGGAGAACAACTCCATTTGGCTCACTAACTTCACACACCATCAGGCTTCCAACCAGCTCTCAAGGAAACTCAGTTTTCACACTCTATGCTTAGTGCCCTTTGAGTGTCTAGGACTGAAATGAAGCTTGGTGAGCATCCCACACAAACGAATGCTCCAAGAGCGAGTTTCACATGCCACCAACTCCACATTCACAGGCAACTTCAGCGCCACAGCCGTTTTCAGATAGCCCTCAATGCAAAGGCTCTAGACGCAAATATTGGTGTGAGAGCTAATTCAATCAAGGAAACACTGCATGTTGGGGAAGGACATATTGAAGAAGGATCAGCTGAGTGGTTCTTGTGGGAAAACAACTCCATTTGGCTCACTAACTTCACACACCATCAGGCTTCCAAGCAGCGCTCAAGGAAACTCAGTTTTCACACTCTATGCTTAGTGCCCTTTGAGTGCATTATCGAGGAATGAACCTGGTAGAGCATCCCACACAAACTAATGCTCCACATGCGGGTTTCACATGCCACCAACTCCACATTCACAGGCAACTTCAGCGCCACAGCCGTTTTCAGAGAGCCCTCAATGCAAAGGCTCTAGACGCAAATATTGGTGTGAGAGCTAATTCAATCAAGGAAACACTGCATGTTGGGGAAGGGCATATTGAAGAAGGATCAGCCGAGTGGTTCTTGTGGGAGAACAACTCCATTTGGCTCAATAACTTCACACACCATCAGGCTTCCAAGCAGCTCTCAAGGAAACTCAGTTTTCACACTCTATGCTTAGTGCCGTTTGAGTGCCTAGGTCTGAAATGAAGCTGGTCGAGCATCCCACATAAACGAATGCTCCACATGCGGGTTTCACATGCCACCAACTCCACATTCACAGGCAACTTCAGCGCCACAGCCGTTTTCAGATAGCCCTCAATGCAAAGGCTCCAGACGCAAATATTGGTGTGAGAGCTATTTCAATCAAGGAAACACTGCATGTTGGGGAAGGGCATATTGAAGAAGAATCAGCCGAGTGGTTCTTGTGGGAGAACAACTCCATTTGGCTCACTAGCTTCACACACCATCAGGCTTCCAAGCAGCTCTCAAGGAAACTCAATTTTCACACTCTATGCTTAGTGCCCTTTGAGTGCATTATCGAGGAATGAACCTGATAGAGCATCCCACACAAACGAATGCTCCACATGCGGGTTTCACATGCCACCAACTCCACATTCACAGACAACCTCAAGGCAAAGCCGCTTTCAGATAGCCCTCAATGCAAAGGCTCTAGACGCAAATATTGGTGTGAGAGCTAATTCAATCAAGGAAACACTGCATGTTGAGGAAGGGCATATTGAAGAAGAATCAGCTGAGTGGTTCTTGTGGGGAAACAACTCCATTTGGCTCACTAACTTCACACACCATCAGGCTTCCAAGCAGCTCTCAAGGAAACTCAGTTTTCACACTCTATGCTTAGTGCCCTTTGAGTGCATTATCGAGGAATGAACCTGGTCGAGCATCCCACACAAACGAATGCTCCACATGCGGGTTTCACATGCCACCAACTCCACATTCACAGGCAACTTCAGCGCCACAGCCGTTTTCAGATAGCCCTCAATGCAAAGGCTCTAGACGCAAATATTGGTGTGAGAGCTAATTCAATCAAGGAAACACTGCATGTTGGTGAAGGGCATATTGAAGAAGAATCAGCCGAGTGGTTCTTGTGGGAGAACAACTCCATTTGGCTCACTAGCTTCACACACCATCAGGCTTCCAAGCAGCTCTCAAGGAAACTCAGTTTTCACACTCTATGCTTAGTGCCCTTTGAGTGTCTAGGACTGAAATGAAGCTTGGTGAGCATCCCACACAAACGAATGCTCCACAAGCGAGTTTCACATGCCACTAACTCAACATTCACAGGCAACTTCAGCGCCACAGTCTTTTTCAGATAGCCATCAATGCAAAGGCTCTAGACGCAAATATTGCTGTGAGAGCTAATTCAATCAAGGAAACACTGCATGTTGGTGAAGGGCATATTGAAGAAGAATCAGCCGAGTGGTTCTTGTGGGAGAACAACTCCATTTGGCTCACTAACTTCACACACCATCAGGCTTCCAACAAGCTCTCAAGGAAACTCAGTTTTCACACTCTATGCTTAGTGCCCTTTGAGTGCCTAGGACTGAAATGAAGCTTGGTGAGCATCCCACACAAACGAATGCTCCACATGCGGGTTTCACATGCCACCAACTCCACATTCACAGGCAACTTCAGCGCCACAGCCGTTTTCACATAGCCCTCAATGCAAAGGCTCTAGACGCAAATATTGGTGTGAGAGCTAATTCAATCAAGGAAACACTGCATGTTGGGGAAGGGCATATTGAAGAAGAATCAGCCGAGTGGTTCTTGTGGGAGAACAACTCCATTTGGCTCACTAACTTCACACACCATCAGGCTTCCAACCAGCTCTCAAGGAAACTCAGTTTTCACACTCTATGCTTAGTGCCCTTTGAGTGTCTAGGACTGAAATGAAGCTTGGTGAGCATCCCACACAAACGAATGCTCCACAAGCGAGTTTCACATGCCACCAACTCCACATTCACAGGCAACTTCAGCGCCACAGCCATTTTCAGATAGCCCTCAATGCAAAGGCTCTAGACGCAAATATTGGTGTGAGAGCTAATTCAATCAAGGAAACACTGCATGTTGGTGAAGGGCATATTGAAGAAGAATCAGCCGAGTGGTTCTTGTGGGAGAACAACTCCATTTGGCTCACTAACTTCACACACCATCAGGCTTCCAACCAGCTCTCAAGGAAACTCAGTTTTCACACTCTATGCTTAGTGCCCTTTGAGTGCCTAGGACTGAAAAGAAGCTTGGTGAGCATCCCACACAAACGAATGCTCCACATGCGGGTTTCACATGCCACCAACTCCACATTCACAGGCAACTTCAGCGCCACAGCCGTTTTCAGATAGCCCTCAATGCAAAGGCTCTAGACGCAAATATTGGTGTGAGAGCTAATTCAATCAAGGAAACACTGCATGTTGGGGAAGGGCATATTGAAGAATGATCAGCCGAGTGGTTCTTGTGGGAGAACAACTCCATTTGGCTCACTAACTTCACACACCATCAGGCTTCCAAGCAGCTCTCAAGGAAACTCAGTTTTCACACTCTATGCTTAGTGCCCTTTGAGTGCCTAGGACTGAAATGAAGCTTGGTGAGCATCCCACACAAACGAATGCTCCACATGCGGGTTTCACATGCCACCAACTCCACATTCACAGGCAACTTCAGCGCCACAGCCGTTTTCAGATAGCCCTCAATGCAAAGGCTCTAGACGCAAATATTGGTGTGAGAGCTAATTCAATCAAGGAAACACTGCATGTTGAGGAAGGGCATATTGAAGAAGAATCAGCCGAGTGGTTCTTGTGGGAGAACAACTCCATTTGGCTCACTAACTTCACACACCATCAGGCTTCCAAGCAGCTCTCAAGGAAACTCAGTTTTCACACTCTATGCTTAGTGCCCTTTGAGTACATTATCGAGGAATGAACCTGGTAGAGCATCCCACACAAACGAATGCTCCACAAGCGGGTTTCACATGCCACCAACTCCACATTCACAGACAACTTCAGCGCCAAAGCCGTTTTCAGATAGCCCTCAATGCAAAGGCTCTAGACGCAAATATTGGTGTGAGAGCTAATTCAATCAAGGAAACACTGCATGTTGAGGAAGGGCATATTGAAGAAGAATCAGCCGAGTGGTTCTTGTGGGGAAACAACTCCATTTGGCTCACTAACTTCACACACCATCAGGCTTCCAAGCAGCTCTCAAGGAAACTCAGTTTTCTCACTCTATGCTTAGTGCCCTTTGAGTGCATTATCGAGGAATGAACCTGGTAGAGCATCCCACACAAACGAATGCTCCACATGCGGGTTTCACATGCCACCAACTCCACATTCACAGGCAACTTCAGCGCCACAGCCGTTTTCAGATAGCCCTCAATGCAAAGGCTCTAGACGCAAATATTGGTGTGAGAGCTAATTCAATCAAGGAAACACTGCATGTTGGTGAAGGGCATATTGAAGAAGGATCAGCCGAGTGGTTCTTGTGGGAAACAACTCCATTTGGCTCACTAACTTCACACACCATCAGGCTTCCAAGCAACTCTCAAGGAAACTCAGTTTTCACACTCTATGCTTAGTGCCCATTGAGTGCATTATCGAGGAATGAACCTGGTAGAGCATCCCACACAAACGAATGCTCCACATGCGGGTTTCACATGCCACCAACTCCACATTCACAGGCAACTTCAGCGCCACAGCCGTTTTCAGATAGCCCTCAATGCAAAGGCTCTAGACGCAAATATTGGTGTGAGAACTAATTCAATCAAGGAAACACTGCATGTTGGTGAAGGGCATATTGAAGAAGAATCAGCCGAGTGGTTCTTGTGGGAGAACAACTCCATTTGGCTCACTAACTTCACACACCATCAGGCTTCCAAGCAGCTCTCAAGGAAACTCAGTTTTCACACTCTATGCTTAGTGCCCTTTGAGTGTCTAGGACTGAAATGAAGCTTGGTGAGCATCCCACACAAACGAATGCTCCACAAGCGAGTTTCACATGCCACCAACTCCACATTCACAGGCAACTTCAGCGCCACAGTCGTTTTCAGATAGCCATCAATGCAAAGGCTCTAGACGCAAATATTGGTGTGAGAGCTAATTCAATCAAGGAAACACTGCATGTTGGTGAAGGGCATATTGAAGAAGAATCAGCCGAGTGGTTCTTCTGGGAGAACAACTACATTTGGCTCACTAACTTCACACACCATCAGGCTTCCAACCAGCTCTCAAGGAAACTCAGTTTTCACACTCTATGCTTAGTGCCCTTTGAGAGTCTAGGACTGAAATGAAGCTTGGTGAGCATCCCACACAAACGAATGCTCCACATGCGGGTTTCACATGCCACCAACTCCACATTCACAGGCAACTTCAGCGCCACAGCCGTTTTCAGATAGCCCTCAATGCAAAGGCTCTAGACGCAAATATTGGTGTGAGAGCTAATTCAATCAAGGAAACACTGCATGTTGGTGAAGGGCATATTGAAGAAGAATCAGCCGAGTGGTTCTTGTGGGAAACAACTCCATTTGGCTCACTAACTTCACACACCATCAGGCTTCCAAGCAACTCTCAAGGAAACTCAGTTTTCACACTCTATGCTTAGTGCCCTTTGAGTGCATTATCGAGGAATGAACCTGGTAGAGCATCCCACACAAACGAATGCTCCACATGCGGGTTTCACATGCCACCAACTCCACATTCACAGGCAACTTCAGTGCCACAGCCGCTTTCAGATAGCCCTCAATGCAAAGGCTCTAGACGCAAATATTCGTGTGAGAGCTAATTCAATCAAGGAAACACTGCATGTTGGTGAAGGGCATATTGAAGAAGAATCATCCGAGTGGTTCTTGTGGGAGAACAACTCCATTTGGCTCACTAACTTCACACACCATGAGGCTTCCAACAAGCTCTCAAGGAAACTCAGTTTTCACACTCTATGCTTAGTGCCCTTTGAGTGCCTAGGACTGAAATGAAGCTTGGTGAGCATCCCACACAAACGAATGCTCCACATGCGGGTTTCACATGCCACCAACTCCACATTCACAGGCAACTTCAGCGCCACAGCCGTTTTCAGATAGCCCTCAATGCAAAGGCTCTAGACGCAAATATTGGTGTGAGAGCTAATTCAATCAAGGAAACACTGCATGTTGGGGAAGGGCATATTGAAGAAGAATCAGCCGAGTGGTTCTTGTGGGAGAACAACTCCATTTGGCTCACTAACTTCACACACCATGAGGCTTCCAACCAGCTCTCAAGGAAACTCAGTTTTCACACTCTATGCTTAGTGCCCTTTGACTGCCTAGGACTGAAATGAAGCTTGGTGAGCATTCCACACAAACGAATGCTCCACATGCGGGTTTCACATGCCACCAACTCCACATTCACAGGCAACTTCAGCGCCACAGCCGTTTTCAGATAGCCCTCAATGCAAAGGCTCTAGACGCAAATATTGGTGTGAGAGCTAATTCAATCAAGGAAACACTGCATGTTGGGGAAGGGCATATTGAAGAAGAATCAGCCGAGTGGTTCTTGTGGGAGAACAACTCCATTTGGCTCACTAACTTCACACACCATCAGGCTTCCAAGCAGCTCTCAAGGAAACTCAGTTTTCACACTCTATGCTTAGTGCCCTTTGAGTGCCTAGGACTGAAATGAAGCTTGGTGAGCATCCCACACAAACGAATGCTCCACATGCGGGTTTCACATGCCACCAACTCCACATTCACAGGCAACTTCAGCGCCACAGCCGTTTTCAGATAGCCCTCAATGCAAAGGCTCTAGACGCAAATATTGGTGTGAGAGCTAATTCAATCAAGGAAACACTGCATGTTGGTGAAGGGCATATTGAAGAAGAATCAGCCGAGTGGTTCTTGTGGGAGAACAACTCCATTTGGCTCACTAACTTCACACACCATGAGGCTTCCAACCAGCTCTCAAGGAAACTCAGTTTTCACACTCTATGCTTAGTGCCCTTTGAGTGCATTATCGAGGAATGAACCTGGTAGAGCATCCCACACAAACGAATGCTCCACATGCGGGTTTCACATGCCACCAACTCCACATTCACAGGCAACTTCAGCGCCACAGCCGTTTTCAGATAGCCCTCAATGCAAAGGCTCTAGACGCAAATATTGGTGTGAGAGCTAATTCAATCAAGGAAACACTGCATGTTGGTGAAGGGCATATTGAAGAAGGATCAGCCGAGTGGTTCTTGTGGGAGAACAACTCCATTTGGCTCACTAACTTCACACACCATCAGGCTTCCAAGCAACTCTCAAGGAAACTCAGTTTTCACACTCTATGCTTAGTGCCCTTTGAGTACATTATCGAGGAATGAACCTGGTAGAGCATCCCACACAAATGAATGCTCCACAAGCGGGTTTCACATGCCACCAACTCCACATTCACAGACAACTTCAGCGCCAAAGCCGCTTTCAGATAGCCCTCAATGCAAAGGCTCTAGACGCAAATATTGGTGTGAGAGCTAATTCAATCAAGGAAACACTGCATGTTGGGGAAGGCCATATTGAAGAAGAATCAGCTGAGTGGTTCTTGTGGGAAAACAACTCCATTTGGCTCACTAACTTCACACACCATCAGGCTTCCAAGCAGCTCTCAAGGAAACTCAGTTTTCACACTCTATGCTTAGTGCCCTTTGAGTGCATTATCGAGGAATGAACCTGGTAGAGCATCCCACACAAACGAATGCTCCACATGCGGGTTTCACATGCCACCAACTCCACATTCACAGACAACCTCAAGGCAAAGCCGCTTTCAGATAGCCCTCAATGCAAAGGCTCTAGACGCAAATATTGCTGTGAGAGCTAATTCAATCAAGGAAACACTGCATGTTGAGGAAGGGCATATTGAAGAAGAATCAGCCGAGTGGTTCTTGTGGGAGAACAACTCCATTTGGCTCACTAACTTCACACACCATCAGGCTTCCAACCAGCTCTCAAGGAAACTCAGTTTTCACACTCTATGCTTAGTGCCCTTTGAGTGCCTAGGACTGAAATGAAGCTTGGTCAGCATCCCACACAAACGAATGCTCCACATGCGGGTTTCACATGCCACCAAGTCCACATTCACAGGCAACTTCAGCGCCACAGCCGTTTTCAGATAGCCCTCAATGCAAAGGCTCTAGACGCAAATATTGGTGTGAGAGCTAATTCAATCAAGGAAACACTGCATGTTGGGGAAGGGCATATTGAAGAAGAATCAGCCGAGTGGTTCTTGTGGGAGAACAACTCCATTTGGCTCACTAACTTCACACACCATCAGGCTCCCAAGCAGCTCTCAAGGAAACTCAGTTTTCACACTCTGTGCTTAGTGCCCTTTGAGTGTCTAGGACTGAAATGAAGCTTGGTGAGCATCCCACACAAACGAATGCTCCACAAGCGAGTTTCACATGCCACCAACTCCACATTCACAGGCAACTTCAGCGTCACAGCCGTTTTCAGATAGCCATCAATGCAAAGGCTCTAGACGCAAATATTGCTGTGAGAGCTAATTCAATCAAGGAAACACTGCATGTTGGTGAAGGGCATATTGAAGAAGAATCAGCCGAGTGGTTCTTGTGGGAGAACAACTCCATTTGGCTCACTAACTTCACACACCATCAGGCTTCCAACCAGCTCTCAAGGAAACTCAGTTTTCACACTCTATGCTTAGTGCCCTTTGAGTGCCTAGGACTGAAATGAAGCTTGGTGAGCATCCCACACAAACGAATGCTCCACATGCGGGTTTCACATGCCACCAACTCCACATTCACAGGCAACTTCAGCACCACAGCCGTTTTCAGATAGCCCTCAATGCAAAGGCTCTAGAAGCAAATATTGGTGTGAGAGCTAATTCAATCAAGGAAACACTGCATGTTGGTGAAGGGCATATTGAAGAAGGATCAGCCGAGTGGTTCTTGTGGGAGAACAACTCCATTTGGCTCACTAACTTACACACCATCAGGCTTCCAAGCAGCTCTCAAGGAAACTCAGTTTTCACACTCTATGCTTAGTGCCCTTTGAGTGCATTATCTAGGAATGAACCTGGTAGAGCATCCCACACAAACGAATGCTCCACATGCGGGTTTCACATGCCACCAACTCCACATTCACAGGCAACTTCAAGGCAAAGCGCTTTCAGATAGCCCTCAATGCAAAGGCTCTAGACGCAAATATTGGTGTGAGAGCTAATTCATCAAGGAAACACTGCATGTTGGTGAAGGGCATATTGAAGAAGAATCAGCCGAGTGGTTCTTGTGGGAGAACAACTCCCATTTGGCTCACTAACTTCACACACCATCAGGCTTCCAAGCAGCTCTCAAGGAAACTCAGTTTTCTCACTCTATGCTTAGTTCCCTTTGAGTGCATTATCGAGGAATGAACCTGGTAGAGCATCCCACACAAACGAATTGCTCCACATGCGGGTTTCACATGCCACCAACTGCACATTCACAGGCAACTTCAGCGCCACAGCCGCTTTCAGATAGCCTTCAATGCAAAGGCTCTAGACGCAAATATTGGTTTGAGAGCTAATTCAATCAAGGAAACACAGCATGTTGGGGAAGGGCATATTGAAGAAGAATCTGCCGAGTGGTTCTTGTGGGAGAACAACTCCATTTGGCTCACTAACTTCACACACCATCAGGCTTCCAACCAGCTCTCAAGGAAAACTCAGTTTTCACACTCTATGCTTAGTGCCCTTTGAGTGCCTAGGACTGAAATGAAGCTTGGTGAGCATCCCACACAAACGAATGCTCCACATGCGGGTTTCACATGCCAACAACTCCACATTCACAGGCAACTTCAGTGCCACAGCCGTTTTCAGATAGCCCTCAATGCAAAGGCTCTAGACGCAAATATTGGTGTGAGAGCTAATTCAATCAAGGAAACACTGCATGTTGAGAAGGACATATTGAAGAAGAATCAGCTGAGTGGTTCTTGTGGAAAACAACTCCATTTGGCTCACTAACTTCACACACCATCAGGCTTCCAAGCAGCTCTCAAGGAAACTCAGTTTTCACACTCTATGCTTAGTGCCCTTTGAGTGCATTATCGAGGAATGAACCTGGTAGAGCATCCCACACAAACGAATGCTCCACATGCGGGTTTCACATGCCACCAACTCCACATTCACAGACAACTTCAAGGCAAAGCCGCTTTCAGATAGCCCTCAATGCAAAGGCTCTAGACGCAAATATTGATGTGAGAGCTAATTCAATCAAGGAAACACTTCATGTTGAGGAAGGGCATATTGAAGAAGAATCAGCTGAGTGGTTCTTGTGGGGAAACAACTCCATTTGGCTCACTAACTTCACACACCATCAGGCTTCCAAGCAGCTCTCAAGGAAACTCAGTTTTCTCACTCTATGCTTAGTGCCCTTTGAGTGCATTATCTAGGAATGAACCTGGTAGAGCATCCCACACAAACGAATGCTCCACATGCGGGTTTCACATGCCACCAACTCCACATTCACAGGCAACTTCAGCGCCACAGCCGTTTTCAGATAGCCCTCAATGCAAAGGCTCTAGACGCAAATATTGGTGTGAGAGCTAATTCAATCAAGGAAACACTGCATGTTGGTGAAGGGCATATTGAAGAAGGATCAGCCGAGTGGTTCTTGTGGGAAACAACTCCATTTGGCTCACTAACTTCACACACCATCAGGCTTCCAAGCAACTCTCAAGTAAACTCAGTTTTCACACTCTGTGCTTAGTGCCCATTGAGTGCATTATCGAGGAATGAACCTGGTAGAGCATCCCACACAAACGAATGCTCCACATGCGGGTTTCACATGCCACCAACTCCACATTCACAGGCAACTTCAGCGCCACAGCCGCTTTCAGATAGCCTTCAATGCAAAGGCTCTAGACGCAAATATTGGTGTGAGAGCTAATTCAATCAAGGAAACACTGCATGTTGGGGAAGGGCATATTGAAGAAGAATCAGCCGAGTGGTTCTTGTGGGAGAACAACTCCATTTGGCTCACTAACTTCACACACCATCAGGCTTCCAAGCAGCTCTCAAGGAAACTCAGTTTTCACACTCTATGCTTAGTGCCCTTTGAGTGCCTAGGACTGAAATGAAGCTTGGTGAGCATCCCACACAAACGAATGCTCCACATGCGGGTTTCACATGCCACCAACTCCACATTCACAGGCAACTTCAGCGCCACAGCCGTTTTCAGATAGCCCTCAATGCAAAGGCTCTAGACGCAAATATTTGTTTGAGAGCTAATTCAATCAAGGAAACACTGCATGTTGGGGAAGGGCATATTGAAGAAGAATCAGCCGAGTGGTTCTTGTGGGAGAACAACTCCATTTGGCTCACTAACTTCACACACCATCAGGCTCCCAAGCAGCGCTCAAGGAAACTCAGTTTTCACACTCTATGCTTAGTGCCCTTTGAGTGTCTAGGACTGAAATGAAGCTTGGTGAGCATCCCACACAAACGAATGCTCCACAAGCGAGTTTTCACATGCCACCAACTCCACATTCACAGGCAACTTCAGCGTCACAGCCGTTTTCAGATAGCCATCAATGCAAAGGCTCTAGACGCAAATATTGCTGTGAGAGCTAATTCAATCAAGGAAACACTGCATGTTGGTGAAGGGCATATTGAAGAAGAATCAGCCGAGTGGTTCTTGTGAGAGAACAACTCCATTTGGCTCACTAACTTCACACACCATCAGGCTTCCAACCAGCTCTCAAGGAAACTCAGTTTTCACACTCTATGCTTAGTGCCCTTTGAGTGCCTAGGACTGAAATGAAGCTTGGTGAGCATCCCACACAAACGAATGCTCCACATGCGGGTTTCACATGCCACCAACTCCACATTCACAGGCAACTTCAGCACCACAGCCGTTTTCAGATAGCCCTCAATGCAAAGGCTCTAGACGCAAATATTGCTGTGAGAGCTAATTCAATCAAGGAAACACTGCATGTTGGTGAAGGGCATATTGAAGAAGGATCAGCCGAGTGGTTCTTGTGGGAGAACAACTCCATTTGGCTCACTAACTTCACACACCATCAGGCTTCCAAGCAGCTCTCAAGGAAACTCAGTTTTCACACTCTATGCTTAGTGCCCTTTGAGTGCATTATCTAGGAATGAACCTGGTAGAGCATCCCACACAAACGAATGCTCCACATGCGGGTTTCACATGCCACCAACTCCACATTCACAGGCAACTTCAAGGCAAAGCCGCTTTCAGATAGCCCTCAATGCAAAGGCTCTAGACGCAAATATTGGTGTGAGAGAGCTAATTCAATCAAGGAAACACTGCATGTTGGTGAAGGGCATATTGAAGAAGAATCAGCCGAGTGGTTCTTGTGGGAGAACACTCCATTTGGCTCACTAACTTCACACACCATCAGGCTTCCAAGCAGCTCTCAAGGAAACTCAGTTTTCTCACTCTATGCTTAGTTCCCTTTGAGTGCATTATCGAGGAATGAACCTGGTAGAGCATCCCACACAAACGAATGCTCCACATGCGGGTTTCACATGCCACCAACTGCACATTCACAGGCAACTTCAGCGCCACAGCCGCTTTCAGATAGCCTTCAATGCAAAGGCTCTAGACGCAAATATTGGTGTGAGAGCTAATTCAATCAAGGAAACACAGCATGTTGGGGAAGGGCATATTGAAGAAGAATCTGCCGAGTGGTTCTTGTGGGAGAACAACTCCATTTGGCTCACTAACTTCACACACCATCAGGCTTCCAAGCAGCTCTCAAGGAAACTCAGTTTTCACACTCTATGCTTAGTGCCCTTTGAGTGCCTAGGACTGAAATGAAGCTTGGTGAGCATCCCACACAAACGAATGCTCCACATGCGGGTTTCACATGCCACCAACTCCACATTCACAGGCAACTTCAGCGCCACAGCCGTTTTCAGATAGCCCTCAATGCAAAGGCTCTAGACGCAAATATTGGTGTGAGAGCTAATTCAATCAAGGAAACACTGCATGTTGAGGAAGGGCATATTGAAAAAGAATCAGCTGAGTGGTTCTTGTGGGAAAACAACTCCATTTGGCTCACTAACTTCACACACCATCAGGCTTCCAAGCAGCTCTCAAGGAAACTCAGTTTTCACACTCTATGCTTAGTGCCCTTTGAGTGCATTATCGAGGAATGAACCTGGTAGAGCATCCCACACAAACGAATGCTCCACATGCGGGGTTTCACATGCCACCAACTCCACATTCACAGACAACTTCAAGGCAAATCCGCTTTCAGATAGCCCTCAATGCAAAGGCTCTAGACGCAAATATTGATGTGAGAGCTAATTCAATCAAGGAAACACTTCATGTTGAGGAAGGGCATATTGAAGAAGAATCAGCTGAGTGGTTCTTGTGGGGAAACAACTCCATTTGGCTCACTAACTTCACACACCATCAGGCTTCCAAGCAGCTCTCAAGGAAACTCAGTTTTCTCACTCTATGCTTAGTGCCCTTTGAGTGCATTATCTAGGAATGAACCTGGTAGAGCATCCCACACAAACGAATGCTCCACATGCGGGTTTCACATGCCACCAACTCCACATTCACAGGCAACTTCAGCGCCACAGCCGTTTTCAGATAGCCCTCAATTGAAAGGCTCTAGACGCAAATATTGGTGTGAGAGCTAATTCAATCAAGGAAACACTGCATGTTGGTGAAGGGCATATTGAAGAAGAATCAGCCGAGTGGTTCTTGTGGGAAACAACTCCATTTGGCTCACTAACTTCACACACCATCAGGCTTCCAAGCAACTCTCAAGTAAACTCAGTTTTCACACTCTGTGCTTAGTGCCCTTTGAGTGCCTAGGACTGAAATGAAGCTTGGTCAGCATCCCACACAAACGAATGCTCCACATGCGGGTTTCACATGCCACCAACTCCACATTCACAGGCAACTTCAGCACACAGCCGTTTTCAGATAGCCCTCAATGCAAAGGTTCTAGACGCAAATATTGGTGTGAGAGCTAATTCAATCAAGGAAACACTGCATGTTGGGGAAGGGCATATTGAAGAAGGATCAGCCGAGTGGTTCTTGTGGGAGAACAACTCATTTGGCTCACTAACTTCACACACCATCAGGCTTCCAAGCAGCTCTCAAGGAAACTCAGTGTTTACACTCTATGCTTAGTGCTCTTTGTGTGCCTAGGACTGAAATGAAGCTTGGTCAGCATCCCACACAAACGAATGCTCCACATGCGGGTTTCACATGCCACCAACTGCACATTCACAGGCAACTTCAGCGCCACAGCCGTTTTCAGATAGCCCTCAATGCAAAGGCTCTAGACGCAAATATTGGTGTGAGAGCTAATTCAATCAAGGAAACACTGCATGTTGGTGAAGGGCATATTGAAGAAGAATCAGCCGAGTGGTTCTTGTGGGAAACAACTCCATTTGGCTCACTAACTTCACACACCATCAGGCTTCCAAGCAGCTCTCAAGGAAACTCAGTTTTCACACTCTATGCTTAGTGCCCTTTGAGTGCCTAGGACTGAAATGAAGCTAGGTGAGCATCCCACACAAACGAATGCTCCACATGCGGGTTTCACATGCCACCACCTCCACAATCACAGGCAACTTCAGCGCCACAGCCGTTTTCAGATAGCCTCAATGCAAAGGCTCTAGACGCAAATATTGGTGTGAGAGCTAATTCAATCAAGGAAACACTGCATGTTGGTGAAGGGCATATTGAAGAAGAATCAGCCAAGTGATTCTTGTGGCAGAACAACTCCATTTGGCTCACTAACTTCACACACCATCAGGCTTCCAAGCAGCTCTCAAGGAAACTCAGTTTTCACACTCTATGCTTAGTGCCCATTGAGTGCATTATCGAGGAATGAACCTGGTAGAGCATCCCACACAAACAAATGCTCCACATGCGGGTTTCACATGCCACCAACTCCACATTCACAGGCAACTTCAGCGCCACAGCCGCTTTCAGATAGCCTTCAATGCAAAGGTTCTAGACGCAATATTGGTGTGAGAGCTAATTCAATCAAGGAAACACTGCATGTTGGTGAAGGCATATTGAAGAAGAATCAGCCGAGTGGTTCTTGTGGGAGAACAACTCCATTTGGCTCACTAACTTCACACACCATCAGGCTTCCAAGCAGCTCTCAAGGAAACTCAGTTTTCACACTCTATGCTTAGTGCCCTTTGTGTGCCTAGGACTGAAATGAAGCTTGGTCAGCATCCCACACAAACGAATGCTCCACATGCGGGTTTCACATGCCACCAACTCCACATTCACAGGCAACTTCAGCACCACAGCCGTTTTCAGATAGCCCTCAATGCAAAGGCTCTAGACGCAAATATTGGTGTGAGAGCTAATTCAATCAAGGAAACACTGCATGTTGGGGAAGGGCATATTGAAGAAGAATCAGCCGAGTGTTCTTGTGGGAGAACAACTCCATTTGGCTCACTAACTTCACACACCATCAGGCTTCCAAGCAGCTCTCAAGGAAACTCAGTGTTTACACTCTATGCTTAGTGCTCTTTGTGTGCCTAGGACTGAAATGAAGCTTGGTCAGCATCCCACACAACGAATGCTCCACATGCGGGTTTCACATGCCACCAACTCCACATTCACAGGCAACTTCAGTGCAACGCCGTTTTCAGATAGCCCTCAATGCAAAGGATCTAGACGCAAATATTGCTGTGAGAGCTAATTCAATCAAGGAAACACTGCATGTTGGTGAAGGGCATATTGAAGGAGGATCAGCTGAGTGGTTCTTGTGGGAGAACAACTCCATTTGGCTCACTAACTTCACACACCATCAGGCTTCCAAGCAGCTCTCAAGGAAACTCAGTTTTCACACTCTATGCTTAGTGCCGTTTGAGTGCATTATCTAGGAATGAACCTGGTAGAGCATCCCACACAAACGAATGCTCCACATGCGGGTTTCACATGCCACCAACTCCACATTCACAGGCAACTTCAGCACCACAGCCGTTTTCAGATAGCCCTCAATGCAAAGGCTCTAGACGCAAATATTGGTGTGAGAGCTAATTCAATCAAGGAAACACTGCATGTTGGTGAAGGGCATATTGAAGAAGGATCAGCCGAGTGGTTCTTGTGGGAGAACAACTCCATTTGGCTCACTAACTTCACACACCATCAGGCTTCAAAGCAGCTCTCAAGGAAACTCAGTTTTCACACTCTATGCTTAGTGCTCTTTGTATGGCTAAGACTGAAATGAACCTGGTAGAGCATCCCACACAAACGAATGCTCCACATGCAGGTTTCACATGCCACCAACTCCACATTCACAGGCAACTTCAGCGCCACAGCCGCTTTCAGATAGCCTTCAATGCAAAGGCTCTAGACGCAAATATTGCTGTGAGAGCTAATTCAATCAAGGAAACACTGCATGTTGGTGAAGGGCATATTGAAGAAGAATCAGCTGAGTGGTTCTTGTGGGAGAACAACTCCATTTGGCTCACTAACTTCACACACCATCAGGCTTCCAAGCAGCTCTCAAGGAAACTCAGTTTTCACACTCTATGCTTAGTGCCCTTTGAGTGCCTAGCAATGAAATGAAGCTGGTAGAGCATCCCACACAAACGAATGCTCCACATGCGGGTTTCACATGCCACCAACTCCACAATCACAGGCAACTTCAGCGCCACAGCCATTTTCAGATAGCCCTCAATGCAAAGGCTCTAGACGCAAATATTGGTGTGAGAGCTAATTCAATCAAGGAAACACTGCATGTTGGTGAAGGGCATATTGAAGAAGAATCAGCCAAGTGGTTCTTGTGGCAGAACAACTCCATTTGGCTCACTAACTTCACACACCATCAGGCTTCCAAGCAGCTCTCAAGGAAACTCAGTTTTCACACTCTATGCTTAGTGCCGTTTGAGTGCATTATCTAGGAATGAACCTGGTAGAGCATCCCACACAAACGAATGCTCCACATGCGGGTTTCACATGCCACCAACTCCACATTCACAGGCAACTTCAGCACCACAGCCGTTTTCAGATAGCCCTCAATGCAAAGGCTCTAGACGCAAATATTGGTGTGAGAGCTAATTCAATCAAGGAAACACTGCATGTTGGTGAAGGGCATATTGAAGAAGGATCAGCCGAGTGGTTCTTGTGGGAGAACAACTCCATTTGGCTCACTAACTTCACACACCATCAGGCTTCCAAGCAGCTCTCAAGGAAACTCAGTTTTCACACTCTATGCTTAGTGCCCTTTGTGTGCCTAGGACTGAAATGAAGCTTGGTCAGCATCCCACACAAACGAATGCTCCACATGCGGGTTTCACATGCCACCAACTCCACATTCACAGGCAACTTCAGTGCCACAGCCGTTTTCACATAGCCCTCAATGCAAAGGCTCTAGACGCAAATATTGCTGTGAGAGCTAATTCAATCAAGGAAACACTGCATGTTGGTGAAGGGCATATTGAAGAAGAATCAGCTGAGTGGTTCTTGTGGGAGAACAACTCCATTTGGCTCACTAACTTCACACACCATCAGGCTTCCAAGCAGCTCTCAAGGAAACTCAGTTTTCACACTCTATGCTTAGTGCCGTTTGAGTGCATTATCTAGGAATGAACCTGGTAGAGCATCCCACACAAACGAATGCTCCACATGCGGGTTTCACATGCCACCAACTCCACATTCACAGGCAACTTCAGCACCACAGCCGTTTTCAGATAGCCCTCAATGCAAAGGCTCTAGACGCAAATATTGGTGTGAGAGCTAATTCAATCAAGGAAACACTGCATGTTGGTGAAGGGCATATTGAAGAAGGATCAGCCGAGTGGTTCTTGTGGGAGAACAACTCCATTTGGCTCACTAACTTCACACACCATCAGGCTTCCAAGCAGCTCTCAAGGAAACTCAGTTTTCACACTTTATGGTTAGTGCTCTTTGTATGGCTAAGACTGAAATGAACCTGGTAGAGCATCCCACACAAACGAATGCTCCACATGCGGGTTTCACATGCCACCAACTCCACATTCACAGGCAACTTCAGCGCCACAGCCGTTTTCAGATAGCCCTCAATGCAAAGGCTCTAGACGCAAATATTGGTGTGAGAGCTAATTCAATCAAGGAAACACTGCATGTTGGTGAAGGGCATATTGAAGAAGGATCAGCCGAGTGGTTCTTGTGGGAGAACAACTCCATTTGGCTCACTAACTTCACACACCATCAGGCTTCCAAGCAGCTCTCAAGGAAACTCAGTTTTCACACTATATGCTTAGTGCTCTTTGTGTGCCTAGGACTGAAATGAAGCTTGGTCAGCATCCCACACAAACGAATGCTCCACATGCGGGTTTCACATGCCACCAACTCCACATTCACAGGCAACTTCAGCGCCACAGCCGTTTTCAGATAGCCCTCAATGCAAAGGCTCTAGACGCAAATATTGGTGTGAGAGCTAATTCAATCAAGAAAACACTGCATGTTGGTGAAGGGCATATTGAAGAAGGATCAGCCGAGTGGTTCTTGTGGGAGAACAACTCCATTTGCCTCACTAACTTCACACACCACCAGGCTTCCAAGCAGCTCTCAAGGAAACTCAGTTTTCACACTCTATGCTTAGTGCCCTTTGAGTGCATTATCTAGGAATGAACCTGGTAGAGCATCCCACACAAACGAATGCTCCACATGCGGGTTTCACATGCCACCAACTCCACATTCACAGGCAACTTTAGCGCCACAGCCGTTTTCAGATAGTGGTCAATGCAAAGGCTCTAGACGCAAATATTGGTGTGAGAGCTAATTCAATCAAGGAAACACTGCATGTTGGTGAAGGGCATATTGAAGAAGGATCAGCCGAGTGGTTCTTGTGGGAGAACAACTCCATTTGGCTCACTAACTTCACACACCATCAGGCTTCCAAGCAACTCTCAAGGAAACTCAGTTTTCACACTCTATGCTTAGTGCTCTTTGTGTGCCTAGGACTGAAATGAAGCTTGGTCAGCATCCCACACAAACGAATGCTCCACATGCGGGTTTCACATGCCACCAACTCCACATTCACAGGCAACTTCAGCGCCACAGCCGTTTTCAGATAGCCCTCAATGCAAAGGCTCTAGACGCAAATATTGGTGTGAGAGCTAATTCAATCAAGGAAACACTGCATGTTGGTGAAGGGCATATTGAAGAAGGATCAGCCGAGTGGTTCTTGTGGGAGAACAACTCCATTTGGCTCACTAACTTCACACACCATCAGGCTTCCAAGCAGCTCTCAAGGAAATTCAGTTTTCACACTCTATGGTTAGTGCTCTTTGTATGGCTAAGACTGAAATGAAGCTTGGTCAGCATCCCACACAAACGAATGCTCCACATGCGGGTTTCACATGCCACCAACTCCACATTCACAGGCAACTTCAGCGCCACAGCCGTTTTCAGATAGCCTCAATGCAAAGGCTCTAGACGCAAATACTGGTGTGAGAGCTAATTCAATCAAGGAAACACTGCATGTTGGTGAAGGGCATATTGCAGAAGGATCAGCCGAGTGGTTCTTGTGGGAGAACAACTCCATTTGGCTCACTAACTTCACACACCATCAGGCTTCCAAGCAACTCTCAAGGAAACTCAGTTTTCACACTCTATGCTTAGTGCTCTTTGTGTGCCTAGGACTGAAATGAAGCTTGGTCAGCATCCCACACAAACGAATGCTCCACATGCGGGTTTCACATGCCACCAACTCCACATTCACAGGCAACTTCAGCGCCACAGCCCTTTTCAGATAGCCCTCAATGCAAAGGCTCTAGACGCAAATATTGGTGTGAGAGCTAATTCAATCAAGGAAACACTGCATGTTGGTGAAGGGCATATTGAAGAAGGATCAGCCGAGTGGTTCTTGTGGGAGAACAACTCCATTTGGCTCACTAACTTCACACACCATCAGGCTTCCAAGCAGCTCTCAAGGAAATTCAGTTTTCACACTCTATGGTTAGTGCTCTTTGTATGGCTAAGACTGAAATGAAGCTTGGTCAGCATCCCACACAAACGAATGCTCCACATGCGGGTTTCACATGCCACCAACTCCACATTCACAGGCAACTTCAGCGCCACAGCCGTTTTCAGATAGCCCTCAATGCAAAGGCTCTAGACGCAAATACTGGTGTGAGAGCTAATTCAATCAAGGAAACACTGCATGTTGGTGAAGGGCATATTGCAGAAGGATCAGCCGAGTGGTTCTTGTGGGAGAACAACTCCATTTGGCTCACTAACTTCACACACCATCAGGCTTCCAAGCAGCTCTCAAGGAAACTCAGTTTTCACACTATATGCTTAGTGCTCTTTGTGTGCCTAGGACTGAAATGAAGCTTGGTCAGCATCCCACACAAACGAATGCTCCACATGCGGGTTTCACATGCCACCAACTCCACATTCACAGGCAACTTCAGCGCCACAGCCGTTTTCAGATAGCCCTCAATGCAAAGGCTCTAGACGCAAATATTGGTGTGAGAGCTAATTCAATCAAGGAAACACTGCATGTTGGTGAAGGGCATATTGAAGAAGGATCAGCCGAGTGGTTCTTGTGGGAGAACAACTCCATTTGGCTCACTAACTTCACACACCACCAGGCTTCCAAGCAGCTCTCAAGGAAACTCAGTTTTCACACTCTATGCTTAGTGCCCTTTGAGTGCATTATCTAGGAATGAACCTGGTAGAGCATCCCACACAAACGAATGCTCCACATGCGGGTTTCACATGCCACCAACTCCACATTCACAGGCAACTTCAGCGCCACAGCCGTTTTCAGATAGCCCTCAATGCAAAGGCTCTAGACGCAAATATTGGTGTGAGAGCTAATTCAATCAAGGAAACACTGCATGTTGGTGAAGGGCATATTGAAGAAGGATCAGCCGAGTGGTTCTTGTGGGAGAACAACTCCATTTGGCTCACTAACTTCACACACCATCAGGCTTCCAAGCAGCTCTCAAGGAAACTCAGTTTTCACACTATATGCTTAGTGCTCTTTGTGTGCCTAGGACTGAAATGAAGCTTGGTCAGCATCCCACACAAACGAATGCTCCACATGCGGTTTCACATGCCACCAACTCCACATTCACAGGCAACTTCAGCGCCACAGCCGTTTTCAGATAGCCCTCAATGCAAAGGCTCTAGACGCAAATATTGGTGTGAGAGCTAATTCAATCAAGAAAACACTGCATGTTGGTGAAGGGCATATTGAAGAAGGATCAGCCGAGTGGTTCTTGTGGGAGAACAACTCCATTTGGCTCACTAACTTCACACACCACCAGGCTTCCAAGCAGCTCTCAAGGAAACTCAGTTTTCACACTCTATGCTTAGTGCCCTTTGAGTGCATTATCTAGGAATGAACCTGGTAGAGCATCCCACACAAACGAATGCTCCACATGCGGGTTTCACATGCCACCAACTCCACATTCACAGGCAACTTTAGCGCCACAGCCGTTTTCAGATAGTGGTCAATGCAAAGGCTCTAGACGCAAATATTGGTGTGAGAGCTAATTCAATCAAGGAAACACTGCATGTTGGTGAAGGGCATATTGAAGAAGGATCAGCCGAGTGGTTCTTGTCGGAGAACAACTCCATTTGGCTCACTAACTTCACACACCATCAGGCTTCCAAGCAACTCTCAAGGAAACTCAGTTTTCACACTCTATGCTTAGTGCTCTTTGTGTGCCTAGGACTGAAATGAAGCTTGGTCAGCATCCCACACAAACGAATGCTCCACATGCGGGTTTCACATGCCACCAACTCCACATTCACAGGCAACTTCAGTGCCACAGCCGTTTTCAGATAGCCATCAATGCAAAGGCTCTAGACGCAAATATTGGTGTGAGAGCTAATTCAATCAAGGAAACACTGCATGTTGGTGAAGGGCATATTGAAGAAGGATCAGCCGAGTGGTTCTTGTGGGAGAACAACTCCATTTGGCTCACTAACTTCACACACCATCAGGCTTCCAAGCAGCTCTCAAGGAAACTCAGTTTTCACACTCTATGCTTAGTGCCCTTTGAGTGCATTATCTAGGAATGAACCTGGTAGAGCATCCCACACAAACGAATGCTCCACATGCGGGTTTCACATGCCACCAACTCCACATTCACAGGCAACTTCAGCGCCACAGCCGTTTTCAGATAGCCCTCAATGCAAAGGCTCTAGACGCAAATATTGATGTGAGAGCTAATTCAATCAAGGAAACACTGCATGTTGGTGAAGGGCATATTGAAGAAGGATCAGCCGAGTGGTTCTTGTGGGAGAACAACTCCATTTGGCTCACTAACTTCACACACCATCAGGCTTCGAAGCAGCTCTCAAGGAAACTCAGTTTTCACACTCTATGCTTAGTGCTCTTTGTATGGCTAAGACTGAAATGAACCTGGTAGAGCATCCCACACAAACGAATGCTCCACATGCGGGTTTCACATGCCACCAACTCCACATTCACAGGCAACTTCAGCGCCACAGCCGTTTTCAGATAGCCCTCAATGCAAAGGCTCTAGACGCAAATATTGGTGTGAGAGCTAATTCAATCAAGGAAACACTGCATGTTGGGGAAGGGCATATTGAAGAAGGATCAGCCGAGTGGTTCTTGTGGGAGAACAACTCCATTTGGCTCACTAACTTCACACACCACCAGGCTTCCAAGCAGCTCTCAAGGAAACTCAGTTTTCACACTCTATGCTTAGTGCCCTTTGAGTGCATTATCTAGGAATGAACCTGGTAGAGCATCCCACACAAACGAATGCTCCACATGCGGGTTTCACATGCCACCAACTCCACATTCACAGGCAACTTTAGCGCCACAGCCGTTTTCAGATAGCCCTCAATGCAAAGGCTCTAGACGCAAATATTGGTGTGAGAGCTAATTCAATCAAGGAAACACTGCATGTTGGTGAAGGGCATATTGAAGAAGGATCAGCCGAGTGGTTCTTGTGGGAGAACAACTCCATTTGGCTCACTAACTTCACACACCATCAGGCTTCCAAGCAACTCTCACGGAAACTCAGTTTTCACACTCTATGCTTAGTGCTCTTTGTGTGCCTAGGACTGAAATGAAGCTTGGTCAGCATCCCACACAAACGAATGCTCCACATGCGGGTTTCACATGCCACCAACTCCACATTCACAGGCAACTTCAGTGCCACAGCCGTTTTCAGATAGCCCTCAATGCAAAGGCTCTAGACGCAAATATTGGTGTGAGAGCTAATTCAATCAAGGAAACACTGCATGTTGGTGAAGGGCATATTGAAGAAGGATCAGCCGAGTGGTTCTTGTGGGAGAACAACTCCATTTGGCTCACTAACTTCACACACCACCAGGCTTCCAAGCAGCTCTCAAGGAAACTCAGTTTTCACACTCTATGCTTAGTGCCCTTTGAGTGCATTATCTAGGAATGAACCTGGTAGAGCATCCCACACAAACGAATGCTCCACATGCGGGTTTCACATGCCACCAACTCAACATTCACAGGCAACTTCAGCGCCGAGGCGTTTTCAGCTAGCCCTCAATGCAAAGGCTCTAGACGCAAATATTGGTGTGAGAGCTAATTCAATCATGGAAACACTGCATGTTGGTGAAGGGCATATTGAAGAAGGATCAGCCGAGTGGTTCTTGTGGGAGAACAACTCCATTTGGCTCACTAACTTCACACACCATCAGGCTTCCAAGCAGCTCTCAAGGAAACTCAGTTTTCACACTCTATGCTTAGTGCCCTTTGTATGCCTAGGACTGAAATGAAGCTTGGTCAGAATCCCACACAAACGAATGCTCCACATGCGGGTTTCACATGCCACCAACTCCACATTCACAGGCAACTTCAGTGCCACAGCCGTTTTCAGATAGCCCTCAATGCAAAGGCTCTAGACGCAAATATTGGTGTGAGAGCTAATTCAATCAAGGAAACACTGCATGTTGGTGAAGTTCATATTGAAGAAGGATCAGCCGAGTGGTTCTTGTGGGAGAACAACTCCATTTGGCTCACTAACTTCACACACCATCAGGCTTCCAAGCAGCTCTCAAGGAAACTCAGTTTTCACACTCTATGCTTAGTGCCCTTTGAGTGCCTAGGACTGAAATGAAGCTTGGTCAGAATCCCACACAAACGAATGCTCCACATGCGGGTTTCACATGCCACCAACTCCACATTCACAGGCAACTTCAGCGCCACAGCCGTTTTCAGATAGCCCTCAATGCAAAGGCTCTAGACACAAATATTGGTGTGAGAGCTAATTCAATCAAGGAAACACTGCATGTTGGTGAAGGGCATATTGAAGAAGGATCAGCCGAGTGGTTCTTGTGGGAGAACAACTCCATTTGGCTCACTAACTTCACACACCATCAGGCTTCCAAGCAGCTCTCAAGGAAACTCAGTTTTCACACTCTATGCTTAGTGCTCTTTGTGTGCCTAGGACTGAAATGAAGTTTGGTCAGAATTCCACACAAACGAATGCTCCACATGCGGGTTTCACATGCCACCAACTCCACATTCACAGGCAACTTCAGCGCCACAGCCGTTTTCAGATAGCCCTCAATGCAAAGGCTCTAGACGCAAATATTGGTGTGAGAGCTAATTCAATCAAGGAAACACTGCATGTTGGTGAAGGGCATATTGAAGAAGGATCAGCCGAGTGGTTCTTGTGGGAGAACAACTCCATTTGCCTCACTAACTTCACACACCACCAGGCTTCCAAGCAGCTCTCAAGGAAACTCAGTTTTCACACTCTATGCTTAGTGCCCTTTGAGTGCATTATCTAGGAATGAACCTGGTAGAGCATCCAACACAAACGAATGCTCCACATGCGGGTTTCACATGCCACCAACTCCACATTCACAGGCAACTTTAGCGCCACAGCCGTTTTCAGATAGTGGTCAATGCAAAGGCTCTAGATGCAAATATTGGTGTGAGAGCTAATTCAATCAAGGAAACACTGCATGTTGGTGAAGGGCATATTGAAGAAGGATCAGCCGAGTGGTTCTTGTGGGAGAACAACTCCATTTGGCTCACTAACTTCACACACCATCAGGCTTCCAAGCAACTCTCAAGGAAACTCAGTTTTCACACTCTATGCTTAGTGCTCTTTGTGTGCCTAGGACTGAAATGAAGCTTGGTCAGCATCCCACACAAACGAATGCTCCACATGCGGGTTTCACATGCCACCAACTCCACATTCACAGGCAACTTCAGTGCCACAGCCGTTTTCAGATAGCCCTCAATGCAAAGGCTCTAGACGCAAATATTGGTGTGAGAGCTAATTCAATCAAGGAAACACTGCATGTTGGTGAAGGGCATATTGAAGAAGGATCAGCCGAGTGGTTCTTGTGGGAGAACAACTCCATTTGGCTCACTAACTTCACACACCACCAGGCTTCCAAGCAGCTCTCAAGGAAACTCAGTTTTCACACTCTATGCTTAGTGCCGTTTGAGTGCATTATCTAGGAATGAACCTGGTAGAGCATCCCACACAAACGAATGCTCCACATGCGGGTTTCACATGCCACCAACTCAACATTCACAGGCAACTTCAGCGCCGAGGCGTTTTCAGATAGCCCTCAATGCAAAGGCTCTAGACGCAAATATTGGTGTGAGAGCTAATTCAATCATGGAAACACTGCATGTTGGTGAAGGGCATATTGAAGAAGGATCAGCCGAGTGGTTCTTGTGAGAAAACAACTCCATTTGGCTCACTAACTTCACACACCATCAGGCTTCCAAGCAGCTCTCAAGGAAACTCAGTTTTCACACTCTATGCTTAGTGCCCTTTGTGTGCCTAGGACTGAAATGAAGCTTGGTCAGAATCCCACACAAACGAATGCTCCACATGCGGGTTTCACATGCCACCAACTCCACATTCACAGGCAACTTCAGTGCCACAGCCGTTTTCAGATAGCCCTCAATGCAAAGGCTCTAGACGCAAATATTGGTGTGAGAGCTAATTCAATCAAGGAAACACTGCATGTTGGTGAAGGGCATATTGAAGAAGGATCAGCCGAGTGGTTCTTGTGGGAGAACAACTCCATTTGGCTCACTAACCTCACACACCATCAGGCTTCCAAGCAGCTCTCAAGGAAACTCAGTTTTCACACTCTATGCTTAGTGCCCTTTGACTGCCTAGGACTGAAATGAAGCTTGGTCAGCATCCCACACAAACGAATGCTCCTCATGCGGGTTTCACATGCCACCAACTCCACATTCACAGGCAACTTCAGCGCCACAGCCGCTTTCAGATAGCCCTCAATGCAAAGGCTCTAGACACAAATATTGGTGTGAGAGCTAATTCAATCAAGGAAACACTGCATGTTGGTGAAGGGCATATTGAAGAAGGATCAGCCGAGTGGTTCTTGTGGGAGAACAACTCCATTTGGCTCACTAACTTCACACACCATCAGGCTTCCAAGCAGCTCTCAAGGAAACTCAGTTTTCACACTCTATGCTTAGTGCTCTTTGTGTGCCTAGGACTGAAATGAAGCTTGGTCAGCATCCCACACAAACGAATGCTCCACATGCGGGTTTCACATGCCACCAACTCCACATTCACAGGCAACTTCAGCGCCACAGCCGTTTTCAGATAGCCCTCAATGCAAAGGCTCTAGACGCAAATATTGGTGTGAGAGCTAATTCAATCAAGGAAACACTGCATGTTGGTGAAGGGCATATTGAAGAAGAATCAGCCGAGTGGTTCTTGTGGGAGAACAACTCCATTTGGCTCACTAACTTCACACACCATCAGGCTTCCAAGCAGCTCTCAAGGAAACTCAGTTTTCACACTCTATGCTTAGTGCCGTTTGAGTGCATTATCTAGGAATGAACCTGGTAGAGCATCCCACACAAACGAATGCTCCACATGCGGGTTTCACATGCCACCAACTCCACATTCACAGGCAACTTCAGCACCACAGCCGTTTTCAGATAGCCCTCAATGCAAAGGCTCTAGACGCAAATATTGGTGTGAGAGCTAATTCAATCAAGGAAACACTGCATGTTGCTGAAGGGCATATTGAAGAAGGATCAGCCGAGTGGTTCTTGTGGGAGAACAACTCCATTTGGCTCACTAACTTCACACACCATCAGGCTTCCAAGCAGCTCTCAAGGAAACTCAGTTTTCACACTCTATGCTTAGTGCCCTTTGTATGGCTAGGACTGAAATGAACCTGGTAGAGCATCCCACACAAACGAATGCTCCACATGCGGGTTTCACATGCCACCAACTCCACATTCACAGGCAACTTCAGCGCCACAGCCGTTTTCAGATAGCCCTCAATGCAAAGGCTCTAGACGCAAATATTGGTGTGAGAGCTAATTCAATCAAGGAAACACTGCATGTTGGTGAAGGGCATATTGAAGAAGGATCAGCCGAGTGGTTCTTGTGGGAGAACAACTCCATTTGGCTCACTAACTTCACACACCATCAGGCTTCCAAGCAGCTCTCAAGGAAACTCAGTTTTCACACTCTATGCTTAGTGCTCTTTGTGTGCCTAGGACTGAAATGAAGCTTGGTCAGCATCCCACACAAACGAATGCTCCACATGCGGGTTTCACATGCCACCAACTCCACATTCACAGGCAACTTCAGCGCCACAGCCGTTTTCAGATAGCCCTCAATGCAAAGGCTCTAGACGCAAATATTGGTGTGAGAGCTAATTCAATCAAGGAAACACTGCATGTTGGTGAAGGGCATATTGAAGAAGGATCAGCCGAGTGGTTCTTGTGGGAGAACAACTCCATTTGGCTCACTAACTTCACACACCATCAGGCTTCCAAGCAGCTCTCAAGGAAACTCAGTTTTCACACTCTAAGCTTAGTGCCCTTTGTATGGCTAGGACTGAAATGAACCTATTAGAGCATCCCACACAAACGAATGCTCCACATGCGGGTTTCACATGCCACCAACTCCACATTCACAGGCAACTTCAGCGCCACAGCCGTTTTCAGATAGCCCTCAATGCAAAGGCTCTAGACGCAAATATTGGTGTGAGAGCTAATTCAATCAAGGAAACACTGCATGTTGGTGAAGGGCATATTGAAGAAGGATCAGCCGAGTGGTTCTTGTGGGAGAACAACTCCATTTGCCTCACTAACTTCACACACCACCAGGCTTCCAAGCAGCTCTCAAGGAAACTCAGTTTTCACACTCTATGCTTAGTGCCCTTTGAGTGCATTATCTAGGAATGAACCTGGTAGAGCATCCCACACAAACGAATGCTCCACATGCGGGTTTCACATGCCACCAACTCCACATTCACAGGCAACTTTAGCGCCACAGCCGTTTTCAGATAGTGGTCAATGCAAAGGCTCTAGACGCAAATATTGGTGTGAGAGCTAATTCAATCAAGGAAACACTGCATGTTGGTGAAGGGCATATTGAAGAAGGATCAGCCGAGTGGTTCTTGTGGGAGAACAACTCCATTTGGCTCACTAACTTCACACACCACCAGGCTTCCAAGCAGCTCTCAAGGAAACTCAGTTTTCACACTCTATGCTTAGTGCCGTTTGAGTGCATTATCTAGGAATGAACCTGGTAGAGCATCCCACACAAACGAATGCTCCACATGCGGGTTTCACATGCCACCAACTCAACATTCACAGGCAACTTCAGCGCCGAGGCGTTTTCAGATAGCCCTCAATGCAAAGGCTCTAGACGCAAATATTGGTGTGAGAGCTAATTCAATCATGGAAACACTGCATGTTGGTGAAGGGCATATTGAAGAAGGATCAGCCGAGTGGTTCTTGTGAGAAAACAACTCCATTTGGCTCACTAACTTCACACACCATCAGGCTTCCAAGCAGCTCTCAAGGAAACTCAGTTTTCACACTCTATGCTTAGTGCCCTTTGTGTGCCTAGGACTGAAATGAAGCTTGGTCAGAATCCCACACAAACGAATGCTCCACATGCGGGTTTCACATGCCACCAACTCCACATTCACAGGCAACTTCAGTGCCACAGCCGTTTTCAGATAGCCCTCAATGCAAAGGCTCTAGACGCAAATATTGGTGTGAGAGCTAATTCAATCAAGGAAACACTGCATGTTGGTGAAGGGCATATTGAAGAAGGATCAGCCGAGTGGTTCTTGTGGGAGAACAACTCCATTTGCCTCACTAACCTCACACACCATCAGGCTTCCAAGCAGCTCTCAAGGAAACTCAGTTTTCACACTCTATGCTTAGTGCCCTTTGACTGCCTAGGACTGAAATGAAGCTTGGTCAGCATCCCACACAAACGAATGCTCCACATGCGGGTTTCACATGCCACCAACTCCACATTCACAGGCAACTTCAGCGCCACAGCCGCTTTCAGATAGCCCTCAATGCAAAGGCTCTAGACACAAATATTGGTGTGAGAGCTAATTCAATCAAGGAAACACTGCATGTTGGTGAAGGGCATATTGAAGAAGGATCAGCCGAGTGGTTCTTGTGGGAGAACAACTCCATTTGGCTCACTAACTTCACACACCATCAGGCTTCCAAGCAGCTCTCAAGGAAACTCAGTTTTCACACTCTATGCTTAGTGCTCTTTGTGTGCCTAGGACTGAAATGAAGCTTGGTCAGCATCCCACACAAACGAATGCTCCACATGCGGGTTTCACATGCCACCAACTCCACATTCACAGGCAACTTCAGCGCCACAGCCGTTTTCAGATAGCCCTCAATGCAAAGGCTCTAGACGCAAATATTGGTGTGAGAGCTAATTCAATCAAGGAAACACTGCATGTTGGTGAAGGGCATATTGAAGAAGAATCAGCCGAGTGGTTCTTGTGGGAGAACAACTCCATTTGGCTCACTAACTTCACACACCATCAGGCTTCCAAGCAGCTCTCAAGGAAACTCAGTTTTCACACTCTATGCTTAGTGCCCTTTGTATGGCTAGGACTGAAATGAACCTGGTAGAGCAT
The DNA here is from genome assembly GCF_030435755.1 of Ochotona princeps. Taxonomy (NCBI): domain Eukaryota; kingdom Metazoa; phylum Chordata; class Mammalia; order Lagomorpha; family Ochotonidae; genus Ochotona; species Ochotona princeps. The sequence goes on along the minus strand of NW_026700367.1, from coordinate 36,225 downwards.
CCCACACAAACGAATGCTCCACATGCGGGTTTCACATGCCACCAACTCCACATTCACAGGCAACTTCAGCGCCACAGCCGTTTTCAGATAGCCCTCAATGCAAAGGCTCTAGACGCAAATATTGGTGTGAGAGCTAATTCAATCAAGGAAACACTGCATGTTGGTGAAGGGCATATTGAAGAAGGATCAGCCGAGTGGTTCTTGTGGGAGAACAACTCCATTTGGCTCACTAACTTCACACACCATCAGGCTTCCAAGCAGCTCTCAAGGAAACTCAGTTTTCACACTCTATGCTTAGTGCTCTTTGTGTGCCTAGGACTGAAATGAAGCTTGGTCAGCATCCCACACAAACGAATGCTCCACATGCGGGATTCACATGCCACCAACTCCACATTCACAGGCAACTTCAGCGCCACAGCCGTTTTCAGATAGCCCTCAATGCAAAGGCTCTAGACGCAAATATTGGTGTGAGAGCTAATTCAATCAAGGAAACACTGCATGTTGGTGAAGGGCATATTGAAGAAGGATCAGCCGAGTGGTTCTTGTGGGAGAACAACTCCATTTGGCTCACTAACTTCACACACCATCAGGCTTCCAAGCAGCTCTCAAGGAAACTCAGTTTTCACACTCTATGCTTAGTGCCCTTTGTGTGCCTAGGATTGAAATGAAGATTGGTCAGCATCCCACACAAACGAATGCTCCACATGCGGGTTTCACATGCCACCAACTCCACATTCACAGGCAACTTCAGCGCCACAGCCCTTTTCAGATAGCCCTCAATGCAAAGGCTCTAGACGCAAATATTGGTGTGAGAGCTAATTCAATCAAGGAAACACTGCATGTTGGTGAAGGGCATATTGCAGAAGGATCAGCCGAGTGGTTCTTGTGGGAGAACAACTCCATTTGGCTCACTAACTTCACACACCATCAGGCTTCCCAGCAGCTCTCAAGGAAACTCAGTTTTCACACTCTATGCTTAGTGCCCTTTGAGTGCATTATCTAGGAATGAACCTGGTAGAGCATCCCACACAAACGAATGCTCCACATGCGGGTTTCACATGCCACCAACCCCACATTCACAGGCAACTTCAACGCCACAGCCGTTTTCAGATAGCCCTCAATGCAAAGGCTCTAGACGCAAATATTGGTGTGAGAGCTAATTCAATCAAGGAAACACTGCATGTTGGTGAAGGGCATATTGAAGAAGGATCAGCCGAGTGGTTCTTGTGGGAGAACAACTCCATTTGGTTCACTAACTTCACACACCATCAGTCTTCCAAGCAGCTCTCAAGGAAACTCAGTTTTCACACTCTATGCTTAGTGCCCTTTGTGTGCCTAGGACTGAAATGAAGCTTGGTCTGCATCCCACACAAACGAATGCTCCACATGCGGGTTTCACATGCCACCAACTCCACATTCACAGGCAACTTCAGTGCCACAGCCGTTTTCAGATAGCCCTCAATGCAAAGGCTCTAGACGCAAATATTGGTGTGAGAGCTAATTCAATCAAGGAAACACTGCATGTTGGTGAAGGGCATATTGAAGAAGGATCAGCCGAGTGGTTCTTGTGGGAGAACAACTCCATTTGGCTCACTAACTTCACACACCATCAGGCTTCCAAGCAGCTCTCAAGGAAACTCAGTTTTCACACTCTATGCTTAGTGCCCTTTGTATGCCTAGGACTGAAATGTAGCTTGGTCAGCATCCCACACAAACGAATGCTCCACATGCGGGTTTCACATGCCACCAACTCCACATTCACAGGCAACTTCAGCGCCACAGCCGTTTTCAGATAGCCCTCAATGCAAAGGCTCTAGACGCAAATATTGGTGTGAGAGCTAATTCAATCAAGGAAACACTGCATGTTGGTGAAGGGCATATTGAAGAAGGATCAGCCGAGTGGTTCTTGTGGGAGAACAACTCCATTTGGCTCACTAACTTCACATACCATCAGGCTTCCAAGCAGCTCTCAAGGAAACTCAGTTTTCACACTCTATGCTTAGTGCCCTTTGTATGGCTGGACTGAAATAAACCTGGTAGAGTATCCAACACAAACGAATGCTCCACATGCGGGTTTCACATGCCACCAACTCCACATTCACAGGCAACTTCAGCGCCACAGCCGTTTTCAGATAGCCCTCAATGCAAAGGCTCTAGACGCAAATATTGGTGTGAGAGCTAATTCAATCAAGGAAACACTGCATGTTGGTGAAGGGCATATTGAAGAAGGATCAGCCGAGTGGTTCTTGTGGGAGAACAACTCCATTTGGCTCACTAACTTCACACACCATCAGGCTTCCAAGCAGCTCTCAAGGAAACTCAGTTTTCACACTCTAAGTTTAGTGCCCTTTGAGTGCATTATCTAGGAATGAACTTGGTAGAGCATCCCACACAAACGATGCTCCACATGCGGGTTTCACATGCCAACAACTCCACATTCACAGGCAACTTCAGCGCCACAGCCGTTTTCAGATAGCCCTCAATGCAAAGGCTCTAGACGCAAATATTGGTGTGAGAGCTAATTCAATCAAGGAAACACTGCATGTTGGTGAAGGGCATATTGAAGAAGGATCAGCCGAGTGGTTCTTGTGGGAGAACAACTCCATTTGGCTCACTAACTTCACACACCATCAGGCTTCCAAGCAGCTCTCAAGGAAACTCAGTTTTCACACTCTATGCTTAGTGCTCTTTGTGTGCCTAGGACTGAAATGAAGATTGGTCAGCATCCCACACAAACGAATGCTCCACATGCGGGTTTCACATGCCACCAACTCCACATTCACAGGCAACTTCAGCGCCACAGCCGTTTTCAGATAGCCCTCAATGCAAAGGCTCTAGACGCAAATATTGGTGTGAGAGTTAATTCAATCAAGGAAACACTGCATGTTGGTGAAGGGCATATTGAAGAAGGATCAGCCGAGTGGTTCTTGTGGGAGAACAACTCCATTTGGCTCACTAACTTCACACACCATCAGGCTTCCAAGCAGCTCTCAAGGAAACTCAGTTTTCACACTCTATGCTTAGTGCCCTTTGAGTGCATTATCTAGGAATGAACTTGGTAGAGCATCCCACACAAACGATGCTCCACATGCGGGTTTCACATGCCACCAACTCCACATTCACAGGCAACTTCAGCGCCACAGCCATTTTCAGATAGCCCTCAATGCAAAGGCTCTAGACGCAAATATTGGTGTGAGAGCTAATTCAATCAAGGAAACACTGCATGTTGGTGAAGGGCATATTGCAGAAGTCTCAGCCGAGTGGTTCTTGTGGGAGAACAACTCCATTTGGCTCACTAACTTCACACACCATCAGGCTTCCCAGCAGCTCTCAAGGAAACTCAGTTTTCACACTCTATGCTTAGTGCCCTTTGAGTGCATTATCTAGGAATAAACCTGGTAGAGCATCCCACACAAACGAATGCTCCACATGCGGGTTTCACATGCCACCAACCCCACATTCACAGGCAACTTCAGCGCCAAAGCCGTTTTCAGATAGCCCTCAATGCAAAGGCTCTAGACGCAAATATTGGTGTGAGAGCTAATTCAATCAAGGAAACACTGCACGTTGGTGAAGGGCATATTGAAGAAGGATCAGCCGAGTGGTTCTTGTGGGAGAACAACTCCATTTGGTTCACTAACTTCACACACCATCAGGCTTCCAAGCAGCTCTCAAGGAAACTCAGTTTTCACACTCTATGCTTAGTGCCCTTTGTGTGCCTAGGACTGAAATGAAGCTTGGTCTGCATCCCACACAAACGAATGCTCCACATGCGGGTTTCACATGCCACCAACTCCACATTCACAGGCAACTTCAGTGCCTCAGCCGTTTTCAGATAGCCCTCAATGCAAAGGCTCTAGACGCAAATATTGGTGTGAGAGCTAATTCAATCAAGGAAACACTGCATGTTGGTGAAGGGCATATTGAAGAAGGATCAGCCGAGTGGTTCTTGTGGGAGAACAACTCCATTTGGCTCACTAACTTCACACACCATCAGGCTTCCAAGCAGCTCTCAAGGAAACTCAGTTTTCACACTCTAAGTTTAGTGCCCTTTGAGTGCATTATCTAGGAATGAACTTGGTAGAGCATCCCACAAAAACGGTGCTACACATGCGGGTTTCACATGCCAACAACTCCACATTCACAGGCAACTTCAGCACCACAGCCGTTTTCAGATAGCCCTCAATGCAAAGGCTCTAGACGCAAATATTGGTGTGAGAGCTAATTCAATCAAGGAAACACTGCATGTTGGTGAAGGGCATATTGAAGAAGGATCAGCCGAGTGGTTCTTGTGGGAGAACAACTCCATTTGGCTCACTAACTTCACACACCATCAGGCTTCCAAGCAGCTCTCAAGGAAACTCAGTTTTCACACTCTATGCTTAGTGCCCTTTGTGTGCCTAGGACTGAAATGAAGCTTGGTCAGCATCCCACACAAACGAATGCTCCACATGCGGGTTTCACATGCCACCAACTCCACATTCACAGGCAACTTCAGCGCCACAGCCGTTTTCAGATAGCCCTCAATGCAAAGGCTCTAGACGCAAATATTGGTGTGAGAGCTAATTCAATCAAGGAAACACTGCATGTTGGTGAAGGGCATATTGAAGAAGGATCAGCCGAGTGGTTCTTGTGGGAGAACAACTCCATTTGGCTCACTAACTTCAGACACCATCAGGCTTCCAAGCAGCTCTCAAGGAAACTCAGTTTTCACACTCTAAGTTTAGTGCCCTTTGAGTGCATTATCTAGGAATGAACTTGGTAGAGCATCCCACTAAACGGTGCTACACATGCGGGTTTCACATGCCAACAACTCCCCATTCACAGGCAACTTCAGCACCACAGCCGTTTTCAGATAGCCCTCAATGCAAAGGCTCTAGACGCAAATATTGGTGTGAGAGCTAATTCAATCAAGGAAACACTGCATGTTGGTGAAGGGCATATTGAAGAAGGATCAGCCGAGTGGTTCTTGTGGGAGAACAACTCCATTTGGCTCACTAACTTCACACACCATCAGGCTTCCAAGCAGCTCTCAAGGAAACTCAGTTTTCACACTCTATGCTTAGTGCTCTTTGTGTGCCTAGGACTGAAATGAAGCTTGGTCAGCATCCCACACAAACGAATGCTCCACATGCGGGTTTCACATGCCACCAACTCCACATTCACAGGCAACTTCAGCGCCACAGCCGTTTTCAGATAGCCCTCAATGCAAAGGCTCTAGACGCAAATATTGGTGTGAGAGCTAATTCAATCAAGGAAACACTGCATGTTGGTGAAGGGCATATTGAAGAAGGATCAGCCGAGTGGTTCTTGTGGGAGAACAACTCCATTTGGCTCACTAACTTCACACACCATCAGGCTTCCAAGCAGCTCTCAAGGAAACTCATTTTTCACACTCTATGCTTAGTGCTCTTTGTGTGCCTAGGACTGAAATGAAGCTTGGTGAGCATCCCACACAAACGAATGCTCCACATGCGGGTTTCACATGCCACCAACTCCACATTCACAGGCAACTTCAGCACCACAGCCGTTTTCAATAGCCCTCAATGCAAAGGCTCTAGACGCAAATATTGGTGTGAGAGCTAATTCAATCAAGGAAACACTGCATGTTGGTGAAGGGCATATTGAAGAAGGATCAGCCGAGTGGTTCTTGTGGGAGAACAACTCCATTTGGCTCACTAACTTCACACACCATCAGGCTTCCAAGCAGCTCTCAAGGAAACTCAGTTTTCACACTCTATGCTTAGTGCCCTTTGTATGGCTAGGACTGAAATGAAGCTTTGTGAGCATCGCACACAAACGAATGCTCCACATGCGGGTTTCACATGCCACCAACTCCACATTCACAGGCAACTTCAGCGCCACAGCCGTTTTCAGATAGCCCTCAATGCAAAGGCTCTAGACGCAAATATTGGTGTGAGAGCTAATTCAATCAAGGAAACACTGCATGTTGGTGAAGGGCATATTGAAGAAGGATCAGCCGAGTGGTTCTTGTGGGAGAACAACTCCATTTGGCTCACTAACTTCACACACCATCAGGCTTCCAAGCAGCTCTCAAGGAAACTCAGTTTTCACACTCTATGCTTAGTGCCCTTTGAGTGCATTATCTAGGAATGAACCTGGTAGAGCATTCCACACAAACGAATGCTCCACATGCGGGTTTCACATGCCACCAACTCCACATTCACAGGCAACTTTAGCGACACAGCCGTTTTCAGATAGCCCTCAATGCAAAGGCTCTAGACGCAAATATTGGTGTGAGAGCTAAATCAATCAAGGAAACACTGCATGTTGGTGAAGGGCATATTGAAGAAGGATCAGCCGAGTGGTTCTTGTGGGAGAACAACTCCATTTGGCTCACTAACTTCACACACCATCAGGCTTCCAAGCAGCTCTCAAGGAAACTCAGTTTTCACACTCTAAGTTTAATGCCCTTTGAGTGCATTATCTAGGAATGAACTTGGTAGAGCATCCCACACAAACGAATGCTCCACATGCGGGTTTCACATGCCACCAACTCCACATTCACAGGCAACTTCAGCGCCACAGCCGTTTTCAGATAGCCCTCAATGCAAAGGCTCTAGACGCAAATATTGATGTGAGAGCTAATTCAATCAAGGAAACACTGCATGTTGGTGAAGGGCATATTGAAGAAGGATCAGCCGAGTGGTTCTTGTGGGAGAACAACTCCATTTGGCTCACTAAATTCACACACCATCAGGCTTCCAAGCAGCTCTCAAGGAAACTCAGTTTTCACACTCTATGCTTAGTGCCCTTTGAGTGCATTATGTAGGAATGAACCTGGTAGAGCATCCAACACAAACGAATGCTCCACATGCGGGTTTCACATGCCACCAACTCCACATTCACAGGCAACTTCAGCGCCACAGCCGTTTTCAGATAGCCCTCAATGCAAAGGCTCTAGACGCAAATATTGATGTGAGAGCTAATTCAATCAAGGAAACACTGCATGTTGGTGAAGGGCATATTGAAGAAGGATCAGCCGAGTGGTTCTTGTGGGAGAACAACTCCATTTGGCTCACTAACTTCACACACCATCAGGCTTCCAAGCAGCTCTCAAGGAAACTCAGTTTTCACACTCTATGCTTAGTGCCCTTTGCATGGCTAGGACTGAAATGAACCTGGTAGAGCATCGCACACAAACGAATGCTCCACATGCGGGTTTCACATGCCACCAACTCCACATTCACAGGCAACTTCAGCGCCACAGCCGTTTTCAGATAGCCCTCAATGCAAACCCTCAATGCAAAGGCTCTAGACGCAAATATTGGTGTGAGAGCTAATTCAATCAAGGAAACACTGCATGTTGGTGAAGGGCATATTGAAGAAGGATCAGCCGAGTGGTTCTTGTGGGAGAACAACTCCATTTGGCTCACTAACTTCACACACCATCAGGCTTCCAAGCAGCTCTCAAGGAAACTCAGTTTTTCACACTCTATGCTTAGTGCCCTTTGAGTGCATTATCTAGGAATGAACCTGGTAGAGCATCCCACACAAACGAATGCTCCACATGCGGGTTTCACATGCCACCACCTCCACATTCACAGGCAACTTCAGCGCCACAGCCGTTTTCAGATAGCCCTCAATGCAAAGGCTCTAGACGCAAATATTGGTGTGAGAGCTAATTCAATCATGGAAACACTGCATGTTGGTAAAGGGCATATTGAAGAAGGTTCAGCCGAGTGGTTCTTGTGGGAGAACAACTCCATTTGGCTCACTAACTTCACACACCATCAGGCTTCCAAGCAGCTCTCAAGGAAACTCAGTTTTCACACTCTATGATTAGTGCCCTTTGAGTGCATTATCTAGGAATGAACCTGGTAGAGCATCCCACACAAACGAATGCTCACATGCGGGTTTCACATGCCACCAACTCCACATTCACAGGCAACTTCAGCGCCACAGCCGTTTTCAGATAGCCCTCAATGCAAAGGCTCTAGACGCAAATATTGATGTGAGAGCTAATTCAATCAAGGAAACACTGCATGTTGGTGAAGGGCATATTGAAGAAGGATCAGCCGAGTGGTTCTTGTGGGAGAACAACTCCATTTGGCTCACTAACTTCACACACCATCACGCTTCCAAGCAGCTCTCAAGGAAACTCAGTTTTCACACTCTAAGTTTAATGCCCTTTGAGTGCATTATCTAGGAATGAACTTGGTAGAGCATCCCACACAAACGAATGCTCCACATGCGGGTTTCACATGCCACCAACTCCACATTCACAGGCAACTTCAGCGCCACAGCCGTTTTCAGATAGCCCTCAATGCAAATTCTCTAGACGCAAATATTGATGTGAGAGCTAATTCAATCAAGGAAACACTGCATGTTGGTGAAGGGCATATTGAAGAAGGATCAGCCGAGTGGTTCTTGTGGGAGAACAACTCCATTTGGTTCACTAACTTCACACACCATCAGGCTTCCAAGCAGCTCTCAAGGAAACTCAGTTTTCACACTCTATGCTTAAGTGCCCTTTGTGTGCCTAGGACTGAAATGAAGCTTGGTCTGCATCCCACACAAACGAATGCTCCACATGCGGGTTTCACATGCCACCAACTCCACATTCACAGGCAACTTCAGTGCCTCAGCCGTTTTCAGATAGCCCTCAATGCAAAGGCTCTAGACGCAAATATTGGTGTGAGAGCTAATTCAATCAAGGAAACACTGCATGTTGGTGAAGGGCATATTGAAGAAGGATCAGCCGAGTGGTTCTTGTGGGAGAACAACTCCATTTGGCTCACTAACTTCACCACACCATCAGGCTTCCAAGCAGCTCTCAAGGAAACTCAGTTTTCACACTCTAAGTTTAGTGCCCTTTGAGTGCATTATCTAGGAATGAACTTGGTAGAGCATCCCACAAAAACGGTGCTACACATGCGGGTTTCACATGCCAACAACTCCACATTCACAGGCAACTTCAGCACCACAGCCGTTTTCAGATAGCCCTCAATGCAAAGGCTCTAGACGCAAATATTGGTGTGAGAGCTAATTCAATCAAGGAAACACTGCATGTTGGTGAAGGGCATATTGAAGAAGGATCAGCCGAGTGGTTCTTGTGGGAGAACAACTCCATTTGGCTCACTAACTTCACACACCATCAGGCTTCCAAGCAGCTCTCAAGGAAACTCAGTTTTCACACTCTATGCTTAGTGCCCTTTGTGTGCCTAGGACTGAAATGAAGCTTGGTCAGCATCCCACACAAACGAATGCTCCACATGCGGGTTTCACATGCCACCAACTCCACATTCACAGGCAACTTCAGCGCCACAGCCGTTTTCAGATAGCCCTCAATGCAAAGGCTCTAGACGCAAATATTGGTGTGAGAGCTAATTCAATCAAGGAAACACTGCATGTTGGTGAAGGGCATATTGAAGAAGGATCAGCCGAGTGGTTCTTGTGGGAGAACAACTCCATTTGGCTCACTAACTTCAGACACCATCAGGCTTCCAAGCAGCTCTCAAGGAAACTCAGTTTTCACACTCTAAGTTTAGTGCCCTTTGAGTGCATTATCTAGGAATGAACTTGGTAGAGCATCCCACTAAACGGTGCTACACATGCGGGTTTCACATGCCAACAACTCCCCATTCACAGGCAACTTCAGCACCACAGCCGTTTTCAGATAGCCCTCAATGCAAAGGCTCTAGACGCAAATATTGGTGTGAGAGCTAATTCAATCAAGGAAACACTGCATGTTGGTGAAGGGCATATTGAAGAAGGATCAGCCGAGTGGTTCTTGTGGGAGAACAACTCCATTTGGCTCACTAACTTCACACACCCATCAGGCTTCCAAGCAGCTCTCAAGGAAACTCAGTTTTCACACTCTATGCTTAGTGCTCTTTGTGTGCCTAGGACTGAAATGAAGCTTGGTCAGCATCCCACACAAACGAATGCTCCACATGCGGGTTTCACATGCCACCAACTCCACATTCACAGGCAACTTCAGCGCCACAGCCGTTTTCAGATAGCCCTCAATGCAAAGGCTCTAGACGCAAATATTGGTGTGAGAGCTAATTCAATCAAGGAAACACTGCATGTTGGTGAAGGGCATATTGAAGAAGGATCAGCCGAGTGGTTCTTGTGGGAGAACAACTCCATTTGGCTCACTAACTTCACACACCATCAGGCTTCCAAGCAGCTCTCAAGGAAACTCATTTTTCACACTCTATGCTTAGTGCTCTTTGTGTGCCTAGGACTGAAATGAAGCTTGGTGAGCATCCCACACAAACGAATGCTCCACATGCGGGTTTCACATGCCACCAACTCCACATTCACAGGCAACTTCAGCACCACAGCCGTTTTCAATAGCCCTCAATGCAAAGGCTCTAGACGCAAATATTGGTGTGAGAGCTAATTCAATCAAGGAAACACTGCATGTTGGTGAAGGGCATATTGAAGAAGGATCAGCCGAGTGGTTCTTGTGGAGAACAACTCCATTTGGCTCACTAACTTCACACACCAATCAGGCTTCCAAGCAGCTCTCAAGGAAACTCAGTTTTCACACTCTATGCTTAGTGCCCTTTGTATGGCTAGGACTGAAATGAAGCTTGGTGAGCATCGCACACAAACGAATGCTCCACATGCGGGTTTCACATGCCACCAACTCCACATTCACAGGCAACTTCAGCGCCACAGCCGTTTTCAGATAGCCCTCAATGCAAAGGCTCTAGACGCAAATATTGGTGTGAGAGCTAATTCAATCAAGGAAACACTGCATGTTGGTGAAGGGCATATTGAAGAAGGATCAGCCGAGTGGTTCTTGTGGGAGAACAACTCCATTTGGCTCACTAACTTCACACACCATCAGGCTTCCAAGCAGCTCTCAAGGAAACTCAGTTTTCACACTCTATGCTTAGTGCCCTTTGAGTGCATTATCTAGGAATGAACCTGGTAGAGCATTCCACACAAACGAATGCTCCACATGCGGGTTTCACATGCCACCAACTCCACATTCACAGGCAACTTTAGCGACACAGCCGTTTTCAGATAGCCCTCAATGCAAAGGCTCTAGACGCAAATATTGGTGTGAGAGCTAAATCAATCAAGGAAACACTGCATGTTGGTGAAGGGCATATTGAAGAAGGATCAGCCGAGTGGTTCTTGTGGGAGAACAACTCCATTTGGCTCACTAACTTCACACACCATCAGGCTTCCAAGCAGCTCTCAAGGAAACTCAGTTTTCACACTCTAAGTTTAATGCCCTTTGAGTGCATTATCTAGGAATGAACTTGGTAGAGCATCCCACACAAACGAATGCTCCACATGCGGGTTTCACATGCCACCAACTCCACATTCACAGGCAACTTCAGCGCCACAGCCGTTTTCAGATAGCCCTCAATGCAAAGGCTCTAGACGCAAATATTGATGTGAGAGCTAATTCAATCAAGGAAACACTGCATGTTGGTGAAGGGCATATTGAAGAAGGATCAGCCGAGTGGTTCTTGTGGGAGAACAACTCCATTTGGCTCACTAAATTCACACACCATCAGGCTTCCAAGCAGCTCTCAAGGAAACTCAGTTTTCACACTCTATGCTTAGTGCCCTTTGAGTGCATTATGTAGGAATGAACCTGGTAGAGCATCCAACACAAACGAATGCTCCACATGCGGGTTTCACATGCCACCAACTCCACATTCACAGGCAACTTCAGCGCCACAGCCGTTTTCAGATAGCCCTCAATGCAAAGGCTCTAGACGCAAATATTGATGTGAGAGCTAATTCAATCAAGGAAACACTGCATGTTGGTGAAGGGCATATTGAAGAAGGATCAGCCGAGTGGTTCTTGTGGGAGAACAACTCCATTTGGCTCACTAACTTCACACACCATCAGGCTTCCAAGCAGCTCTCAAGGAAACTCAGTTTTCACACTCTATGCTTAGTGCCCTTTGCATGGCTAGGACTGAAATGAACCTGGTAGAGCATCGCACACAAACGAATGCTCCACATGCGGGTTTCACATGCCACCAACTCCACATTCACAGGCAACTTCAGCGCCACAGCCGTTTTCAGATAGCCCTCAATGCAAAGGCTCTAGACGCAAATATTGGTGTGAGAGCTAATTCAATCAAGGAAACACTGCATGTTGGTGAAGGGCATATTGAAGAAGGATCAGCCGAGTGGTTCTTGTGGGAGAACAACTCCATTTGGCTCACTAACTTCACACACCATCAGGCTTCCAAGCAGCTCTCAAGGAAACTCAGTTTTCACACTCTATGCTTAGTGCCCTTTGAGTGCATTATCTAGGAATGAACCTGGTAGAGCATCCCACACAAACGAATGCTCCACATGCGGGTTTCACATGCCACCACCTCCACATTCACAGGCAACTTCAGCGCCACAGCCGTTTTCAGATAGCCCTCAATGCAAAGGCTCTAGACGCAAATATTGGTGTGAGAGCTAATTCAATCATGGAAACACTGCATGTTGGTAAAGGGCATATTGAAGAAGGTTCAGCCGAGTGGTTCTTGTGGGAGAACAACTCCATTTGGCTCACTAACTTCACACACCATCAGGCTTCCAAGCAGCTCTCAAGGAAACTCAGTTTTCACACTCTATGATTAGTGCCCTTTGAGTGCATTATCTAGGAATGAACCTGGTAGAGCATCCCACACAAACGAATGCTCCACATGCGGGTTTCACATGCCACCAACTCCACATTCACAGGCAACTTCAGCGCCACAGCCGTTTTCAGATAGCCCTCAATGCAAAGGCTCTAGACGCAAATATTGATGTGAGAGCTAATTCAATCAAGGAAACACTGCATGTTGGTGAAGGGCATATTGAAGAAGGATCAGCCGAGTGGTTCTTGTGGGAGAACAACTCCATTTGGCTCACTAACTTCACACACCATCACGCTTCCAAGCAGCTCTCAAGGAAACTCAGTTTTCACACTCTAAGTTTAATGCCCTTTGAGTGCATTATCTAGGAATGAACTTGGTAGAGCATCCCACACAAACGAATGCTCCACATGCGGGTTTCACATGCCACCAACTCCACATTCACAGGCAACTTCAGCGCCACAGCCGTTTTCAGATAGCCCTCAATGCAAATTCTCTAGACGCAAATATTGATGTGAGAGCTAATTCAATCAAGGAAACACTGCATGTTGGTGAAGGGCATATTGAAGAAGGATCAGCCAAGTGGTTCTTGTGGGAGAACAACTCCATTTGGCTCACTAACTTCACACACCATCAGGCTTCCAAGCAGCTCTCAAGGAAACTCAGTTTTCACACTCTATGCTTAGTGCCCTTTGTGTGCCTAGGACTGAAATGAAGCTTGGTCAGCATCCCACACAAACCAATGCTCCACATGCGGGTTTCACATGCCACCAACTCCACATTCACAGGCAACTTCAGCGCCACAGCCGTTTTCAGATAGCCCTCAATGCAAAGGCTCTAGACGCAAATATTGATGTGAGAGCTAATTCAATCAAGGAAACACTGCATGTTGGTGAAGGGCATATTGAAGAAGGATCAGCCGAGTGGTTCTTGTGGGAGAACAACTCCATTTGGCTCACTAACTTCACACACCATCAGGCTTCCAAGCAGCTCTCAAGGAAACTCAGTTTTCACACTCTATGCTTAGTGCCCTTTGAGTGCATTATCTAGGAATGAACCTGGTAGAGCATCCCACACAAACGAATGCTCCACATGCGGGTTTCACATGCCACCAACTCCACATTCACAGGCAACTTCAGCGCCACAGCCGTTTTCAGATAGCCCTCAATGCAAAGGCTCTAGACGCAAATATTGATGTGAGAGCTAATTCAATCAAGGAAACACTGCATGTTGGTGAAGGGCATATTGAAGAAGCATCAGCCGAGTGGTTCTTGTGGGAGAACAACTCCATTTGGCTCACTAACTTCACACACCATCAGGCTTCCAAGCAGCTCTCAAGGAAACTCAGTTTTCACACTCTATGCTTAGTGCCCTTTGCATGGCTAGGACTGAAATGAACCTGGTAGAGCATCCAACACAAACGAATGCTCCACATGCGGGTTTCACATGCCACCAACTCCACATTCACAGGCAACTTCAGTGCCACAGCCGTTTTCAGATAGCCCTCAATGCAAAGGCTCTCGACCAAATATTGGTGTGAGAGCTAATTCAATCAAGGAAACACTGCATGTTGGTGAAGGGCATATTGAAGAAGGATCAGCCGAGTGGTTCTTGTGGGAGAACAACTCCATTTGGCTCACTAACTTCACACACCATCAGGCTTCCAAGCAGCTCTCAAGGAAACTCAGTTTTCACACACTATGCTTAGTGCCCTTTGAGTGCATTATCTAGGAATGAACCTGGTAGAGCATCCCACACAAACGAATGCTCCACATGCGGGTTTCACATGCCACCAACTCCACATTCACAGGCAACTTCAGCGCCACAGCCGTTTTCAGATAGCCCTCAATGCAAAGGCTCTAGACGCAAATATTGATGTGAGAGCTAATTCAATCAAGGAAACACTGCATGTTGGTGAAGGGCATATTGAAGAAGGATCAGCCGAGTGGTTCTTGTGGGAGAACAACTCCATTTGGCTCACTAACTTCACACACCATCAGGCTTCCAAGCAGCTCTCAAGGAAACTCAGTTTTCACACTCTATGCTTAGTGCCCTTTGCATGGCTAGGACTGAAATGAACCTGGTAGAGCATCCAACACAAACGAATGCTCCACATGCGGGTTTCACATGCCACCAACTCCACATTCACAGGCAACTTCAGCGCCACAGCCGTTTTCAGATAGCCCTCAATGCAAAGGCTCTAGATGCAAATATTGGTGTGAGAGCTAATTCAATCAAGGAAACACTGCATGTTGGTGAAGGGCATATTGAAGAAGGATCAGCCGAGTGGTTCTTGTGGGAGAACAACTCCATTTGGCTCACTAACTTCACACACCATCAGGCTTCCAAGCAGCTCTCAAGGAAACTCAGTTTTCACACTCTATGCTTAGTGCCCTTTGTGTGCCTAGGACTGAAATGAAGCTTGGTGAGCATCCCACACAAACGAATGCTCCACATGCGGGTTTCACATGCCACCAACTCCACATTCACAGGCAACTTCAGCGCCACAGCCGTTTTCAGATAGCCCTCAATGCAAAGGCTCTAGACGCAAATATTGGTGTGAGAGCTAATTCAATCAAGGAAACACTGCATGTTGGTGAAGGGCATATTGAAGAAGGATCAGCCGAGTGGTTCTTGTGGGAGAACAACTCCATTTGGCTCACTAACTTCACACACCATCAGGCTTCCAAGCAGCTCTCAAGGAAACTCAGTTTTCACACTCTATGCTTAGTGCCCTTTGTATGCCTAGGACTGAAATGAAGCTTGGTCAGCATCCCACACAAACGAATGCTCCACATGCGGGTTTCACATGCAACCAACTCCACATTCACAGGCAACTTCAGCGCCACAGCCGTTTTCAGATAGCCCTCAATGCAAAGGCTCTAGACGCAAATATTGGTGTGAGAGCTAATTCAATCAAGGAAACACTGCATGTTGGTGAAGGGCATATTGAAGAAGGATCAGCCGAGTGGTTCTTGTGGGAGAACAACTCCATTTGGCTCACTAACTTCACACACCATCAGGCTTCCAAGCAGCTCTCAAGGAAACTCAGTTTTCACACTATATGCTTAGTGCCCTTTGAGTGCATTATCTAGGAATGAACCTGGTAGAGCATCCCACACAAACGAATGCTCCACATGCGGGTTTCACATGCCACCAACTCCACATTCACAGGCAACTTCAGCGCCACAGCCGTTTTCAGATAGCCCTCAATGCAAAGGCTCTAGACGCAAATATTGATGTGAGAGCTAATTCAATCAAGGAAACACTGCATGTTGGTGAAGGGCATATTGAAGAAGGATCAGCCGAGTGGTTCTTGTGGGAGAACAACTCCATTTGGCTCACTAACTTCACACACCATCAGGCTTCCAAGCAGCTCTCAAGGAAACTCAGTTTTCACACTCTATGCTTAGTGCTCTTTGTGTGCCTAGGACTGAAATGAAGCTTGGTCAGCATCCCACACAAACGAATGCTCCACATGCGGATTTCACATGCCACCAACTCCACATTCACAGGCAACTTCAGCTCCACAGCCATTTTCATATAGCCCTCAATGCAAAGGCTCTAGACGCAAATATTGGTGTGAGAGCTAATTCAATCATGGAAACACTGCATGTTGGTGAAGGGCATATTGAAGAAGGATCAGCCGAGTGGTTCTTGTGGGAGAACAACTCCATTTGGCTCACTAACTTCACACACCATCATTCTTCCAAGCAGCTCTCAAGGAAACTCAGTTTTCACACTCTATGCTTAGTGCCCTTTGAGTGCCTAGGACTGAAATGAAGCTTGGTGAGCATCCCACACAAACGAATGCTCCACATGCGGGTTTCACATGCCACCAACTCCACATTCACAGGCAACTTCAGCGCCACAGCCGTTTTCAGATAGCCCTCAATGCAAAGGCTCTAGACGCAAATATTGGTGTGAGAGCTAATTCAATCAAGGAAACACTGCATGTTGGTGAAGGGCATATTGAAGAAGGATGAGCCGAGTGGTTCTTGTGGGAGAACAACTCCATTTGGCTCACTAACTTCACACACCATCACGCTTCCAAGCAGCTCTCAAGGAAACTCAGTTTTCACACTCTATGCTTAGTGCCCTTTGCATGGCTAGGACTGAAATGAACCTGGTAGAGCATCCCACACAAACGAATGCTCCACACACGGGTTTCACATGCCACCAACTCCACATTCACAGGCAACTTCAGCGCCACAGCCGTTTTCAGATAGCCCTCAATGCAAAGGCTCTAGACGCAAATATTGATGTGAGAGCTAATTCAATCAAGGAAACACTGCATGTTGGTGAAGGGCATATTGAAGAAGGATCAGCCGAGTGGTTCTTGTTGGAGAACAACTCCATTTGGCTCACTAACTTCACACACCATCAGGCTTCCAAGCAGCTCTCAAGGAAACTCAGTTTTCACACTCTATGCTTAGTGCTCTTTGTGTGCCTAGGACTGAAATGAAGCTTGGTCAGCATCCCACACAAACGAATGCTCCACATGCGGGTTTCACATGCCACCAACTCCACATTCACAGGCAACTTCAGCGCCACAGCCCTTTTCAGATAGCCCTCAATGCAAAGGCTCTAGACGCAAATATTGGTGTGAGAGCTAATTCAATCAAGGAAACACTGCATGTTGGTGAAGGGCATATTGAAGAAGGATCAGCCGAGTGGTTCTTGTGGGTGAACAACTCCATTTGGCTCACTAACTTCACACACCATCAGGCTTCCAAGCAGCTCTCAAGGAAACTCAGTTTTCACACTCTATGCTTAGTGCCCTTTGAGTGCATTATCTAGGAATGAACCTGGTAGAGCATCCCACACAAACGAATGCTCCACATGCGGGTTTCACATGCCACCAACTCCACATTCACAGGCAACTTCAGCGCCACAGCCGTTTTCAGATAGCCCTCAATGCAAAGGCTCTAGACGCAAATATTGATGTGAGAGCTAATTCAATCAAGGAAACACTGCATGTTGGTGAAGGGCATATTGAAGAAGGATCAGCCGAGTGGTTCTTGTGGGAGAACAACTCCATTTGGCTCACTAACTTCACACACCATCAGGCTTCCAAACAGCTCTCAAGGAAACTCAGTTTTCACACTCTATGCTTAGTGACCTTTGTGTGCCTAGGACTGAAATGAAGCTTGGTCAGCATCCCACACAAACGAATGCTCCACATGCGGGTTTCACATGCCACCAACTCCACATTCACAGGCAACTTCAGCGCCACAGCCGTTTTCAGATAGCCCTCAATGCAAAGGCTCTAGACGCAAATATTGGTGTGAGAGCTAATTCAATCATGGAAACACTGCATGTTGGTGAAGGGCATATTGAAGAAGGATCAGCCGAGTGGTTCTTGTGGGAGAACAACTCCATTTGGCTCACTAACTTCACACACCATCATTCTTCCAAGCAGCTCTCAAGGAAACTCAGTTTTCACACTCTATGCTTAGTGCCCTTTGAGTGCATTATCTAGGAATGAACCTGGTAGAGCATCCCACACAAACGAATGCTCCACATGCGGGTTTCACATGCCACCAACTCCACATTCACAGGCAACTTCAGCGCCACAGCCGTTTTCAGATAGCCCTCAATGCAAAGGCTCTAGACGCAAATATTGATGTGAGAGCTAATTCAATCAAGGAAACACTGCATGTTGGTGAAGGGCATATTGAAGAAGGATCAGCCGAGTGTTTCTTGTGGGAGAACAACTCCATTTGGCTCACTAACTTCACACACCATCAGGCTTCCAAGCAGCTCTCAAGGAAACTCAGTTTTCACACTCTATGCTTAGTGCTCTTTGTGTGCCTAGGACTGAAATGAAGCTTGGTCAGCATCCCACACAAACGAATGCTCCACCTGCGGGTTTCACATGCCACCAACTCCACATTCACAGGCAACTTCAGCGCCACAGCCGTTTTCAGATAGCCCTCAATGCAAAGGCTCTAGACGCAAATATTGGTGTGAGAGCTAATTCAATCAAGGAAACACTGCATGTTGGTGAAGGGCATATTGAAGAAGGATCAGCCGAGTGTTTCTTGTGGGAGAACAACTCCATTTGGCTCACTAACTTCACACACCATCAGGCTTCCAAGCAGCTCTCAAGGAAACTCAGTTTTCACACTCTATGCTTAGTGCCCTTTGAGTGCCTAGGACTGAAATGAAGCTTGGTGAGCATCCCACACAAACGAATGCTCCACATGCGGGTTTCACATGCCACCAACTCCACATTCACAGGCAACTTCAGCGCCACAGCCGTTTTCAGATAGCCCTCAATGCAAAGGCTCTAGACGCAAATATTGGTGTGAGAGCTAATTCAATCAAGGAAACACTGCATGTTGGTGAAGGGCATATTGAAGAAGGATCAGCCGAGTGGTTCTTGTGGGAGAACAACTCCATTTGGCTCACTAACTTCACACACCATCAGGCTTCCAAGCAGCTCTCAAGGAAACTCAGTTTTCACACTCTATGCTTAGTGCTCTTTGTGTGCCTAGGACTGAAATGAAGCTTGGTCAGCATCCCACACAAACGAATGCTCCACATGCGGGTTTCACATGCCACCAACTCCACATTCACAGGCAACTTCAGCGCCACAGCCGTTTTCAGATAGCCCTCAATGCAAAGGCTCTAGACGCAAATATTGGTGTGAGAGCTAATTCAATCAAGGAAACACTGCATGTTGGTGAAGGGCATATTGAAGAAGGATCAGCCGAGTGGTCTTGTGGGAGAACAACTCCATTTGGCTCACTAACTTCACACACCATCAGGCTTCCAAGCAGCTCTCAAGGAAACTCAGTTTTCACACTCTATGCTTAGTGCCCTTTGTATGCCTAGGACTGAAATGAAGCTTGGTCAGCATCCCACACAAACGAATGCTCCACATGCGGGTTTCACATGCCACCAACTCCACATTCACAGGCAACTTAAGCGCCACAGCCCTTTTCAGATAGCCCTCAATGCAAAGGCTCTAGACGCAAATATTCTTGTGAGAGCTAATTCAATCAAGGAAACACTGCATGTTGGTGAAGGGCATATTGAAGAAGGATCAGCCGAGTGGTTCTTGTGGGAGAACAACTCCATTTGGCTCACTAACTTCACACACCATCAGGCTTCCAAGCAGCTCTCAAGGAAACTCAGTTTTCACACTCTATGCTTAGTGCCCTTTGAGTGCATTATCTAGGAATGAACCTGGTAGAGCATCCCACACAAACGAATGCTCCACATGCGGGTTTCACATGCCACCAACTCCACATTCACAGGCAACTTCAGCGCCACAGCCGTTTTCAGATAGCCCTCAATGCAAAGGCTCTAGACGCAAATATTGATGTGAGAGCTAATTCAATCAAGGAAACACTGCATGTTGGTGAAGGGCATATTAAAGAAGGATCAGCCGAGTGGTTCTTGTGGGAGAACAACTCCATTTGGCTCACTAACTTCACACACCATCAGGCTTCCAAGCAGCTATCAAGGAAACTCAGTTTTCACACTCTATGCTTAGTGCTCTTTGTGTGCCTAGGACTGAAATGAAGCTTGGTCAGCATCCCACACAAACGAATGCTCCACATGCGGGTTTCACATGCCACCAACTCCACATTCACAGGCAACTTCAGCGCCACAGCCATTTTCAGATAGCCCTCAATGCAAAGGCTCTAGACGCAAATATTGGTGTGAGAGCTAATTCAATCAAGGAAACACTGCATGTTGGTGAAGGGCATATTGAAGAAGGATCAGCCGAGTGGTTCTTGTGGGAGAACAACTCCATTTGGCTCACTAACTTCACACACCATCAGGCTTCCAAGCAGCTCTCAAGGAAACTCAGTTTTCACACTCTATGCTTAGTGCCCTTTGAGTGCATTATCAAGGAATGAACCTGGTAGAGCATCCCACACAAACGAATGCTCCACATGCGGGTTTCACATGCCACCAACTCCACATTCACAGGCAAATTCAGCGCCACAGCCGTTTTCAGATAGCCCTCAATGCAAAGGCTCTAGACGCAAATATTGATGTGAGAGCTAATTCAATCAAGGAAACACTGCATGTTGGTGAAGGGCATATTGAAGAAGGATCAGCCGAGTGGTTCTTGTGGGAGAACAACTCCATTTGGCTCACTAACTTCACACACCATCAGGCTTCCAAGCAGCTCTCAAGGAAACTCAGTTTTCACACTCTAAGTTTAATGCCCTTTTAGTGCATTATCTAGGAATGAACCTGGTAGAGCATCCCACACAAACGAATGCTCCACATGCGGGTTTCACATGCCACCAACTCCACATTCACAGGCAACTTCAGCGCCACAGCCGTTTTCAGATAGCCCTCAATGCAAAGGCTCTAGACGCAAATATTGATGTGAGAGCTAATTCAATCAAGGAAACACTGCATGTTGGTGAAGGGCATATTGAAGAAGGATCAGCTGAGTGGTTCTTGTGGGAGAACAACTCCATTTGGCTCACTAACTTTACACACCATCAGGCTTCCAAGCAGCTCTCAAGGAAACTCAGTTTTCACACTCTATGCTTAGTGCCCTTTGTGTGCCTAGGACTGAAATGAAGCTTGGTCAGCATCCCACACAAACGAATGCTCCACATGCGGGTTTCACATGCCACCAACTCCACATTCACAGGCAACTTCAGCGCCACAGCCGTTTTCAGATAGCCCTCAATGCAAAGGCTCTAGACGCAAATATTGGTGTGAGAGCTAATTCAATCATGGAAACACTGCATGTTGGTGAAGGGCATATTGAAGAAGGATCAGCCGAGTGGTTCTTGTGGGAGAACAACTCCATTTGGCTCACTAACTTCACACACCATCAGGCTTCCAAGCAGCTCTCAAGGAAACTCAGTTTTCACACTCTATGCTTAGTGCCCTTTGAGTGCATTATCTAGGAATGAACCTGGTAGAGCATCCCACACAAACGAATGCTCCACATGCGGGTTTCACATGCCACCAACTCCACATTCACAGGCAACTTCAGCGCCACAGCCGTTTTCAGATAGCCCTCAATGCAAAGGCTCTAGACGCAAATATTGATGTGAGAGCTAATTCAATCAAGGAAACACTGCATGTTGGTGAAGGGCATATTGAAGAAGGATCAGCCGAGTGGTTCTTGTGGGAGAACAACTCCATTTGGCTCACTAACTTCACACACCATCAGGCTTCCAAGCAGCTCTCAAGGAAACTCAGTTTTCACACTCTATGCTTAGTGCTCTTTGTGTGCCTAGGACTGAAATGAAGCTTGGTCAGCATCCCACACAAACGAATGCTCCACATGCGGGTTTCACATGCCACCAACTCCACATTCACAGGCAACTTCAGCGCCACAGACGTTTTCAGATAGCCCTCAATGCAAAGGCTCTAGACGCAAATATTGGTGTGAGAGCTAATTCAATCAAGGAAACACTGCATGTTGGTGAAGGGCATATTGAAGAAGGATCAGCCGAGTGGTTCTTGTGGGAGAACAACTCCATTTGGCTCACTAACTTCACACACCATCAGGCTTCCAAGCAGCTCTCAAGGAAACTCAGTTTTCACACTCTATGCTTAGTGCCCTTTGTATGCCTAGGACTGAAATGAAACTTGGTCAGCATCCCACACAAACGAATGCTCCACATGCGGGTTTCACATGCCACCAACTCCACATTCACAGGCAACTTCAGCACCACAGCCCTTTTCAGATAGCCCTCAATGCAAAGGCTCTAGACGCAAATATTGGTGTGAGAGCTAATTCAATCAAGGAAACACTGCATGTTGGTGAAGGGCATATTGAAGAAGGATCAGCCGAGTGGTTCTTGTGGGAGAACAACTCCATTTGGCTCACTAACTTCACACACCATCAGGCTTCCAAGCAGCTCTCAAGGAAACTCAGTTTTCACACTCTATGCTTAGTGACCTTTGAGTGCATTATCTAGGAATGAAGCTGGTAGAGCATCCCACACAAACGAATGCTCCACATGCGGGTTTCACATGCCACCAACTCCACATTCACAGGCAACTTCAGCGCCACAGCCGTTTTCAGATAGCCCTCAATGCAAAGGCTCTAGACGCAAATATTGGTGTGAGAGCTAATTCAATCAAGGAAACACTGCATGTTGGTGAAGGGCATATTAAAGAAGGATCAGCCGAGTGGTTCTTGTGGGAGAACAACTCCATTTGGCTCACTAACTTCACACATCATCAGGCTTCCAAGCAGCTCTCAAGGAAACTCAGTTTTCACACTCTATGCTTAGTGCCCTTTGTATGCCTAGGACTGAAATGAAACTTGTTCAGCATCCCACACAAACGAATGCTCCACATGCGGGTTTCACATGCCACCAACTCCACATTCACAGGCAACTTCAGCGCCACAGCCGTTTTCAGATAGCCCTCAATGCAAAGGCTCTAGACGCAAATATTGGTGTGAGAGCTAATTCAATCATGGAAACACTGCATGTTGGTGAAGGGCATATTGAAGAAGGATCAGCCGAGTGGTTCTTGTGGGAGAACAACTCCATTTGGCTCACTAACTTCACACACCATCAGGCTTCCAAGCAGCTCTCAAGGAAACTCAGTTTTCACACTCTATGCTTAGTGCCCTTTGAGTGCATTATCTAGGAATGAACCTGGTAGAGCATCCCACACAAACGAATGCTCCACATGCGGGTTTCACATGCCACCAACTCCACATTCACAGGCAACTTCAGCGCCACAGCCGTTTTCAGATAGCCCTCAATGCAAAGGCTCTAGACGCAAATATTGATGTGAGAGCTAATTCAATCAAGGAAACACTGCATGTTGGTGAAGGGCATATTGAAGAAGGATCAGCCGAGTGGTTCTTGTGGGAGAACAACTCCATTTGGCTCACTAACTTCACACACCATCAGGCTTCCAAGCAGCTCTCAAGGAAACTCAGTTTTCACACTCTATGCTTAGTGCTCTTTGTGTGCCTAGGACTGAAATGAAGCTTGGTCAGCATCCCACACAAACGAATGCTCCACATGCGGGTTTCACATGCCACCAACTCCACATTCACAGGCAACTTCAGCGCCACAGCCATTTTCAGATAGCCCTCAATGCAAAGGCTCTAGACGCAAATATTGGTGTGAGAGCTAATTCAATCAAGGAAACACTGCATGTTGGTGAAGGGCATATTGAAGAAGGATCAGCCGAGTGGTTCTTGTGGGAGAACAACTCCATTTGGCTCACTAACTTCACACACCATCAGGCTTCCAAGCAGCTCTCAAGGAAACTCAGTTTTCACACTCTATGCTTAGTGCCCTTTGTATGCCTAGGACTGAAATGAAACTTGGTCAGCATCCCACACAAACGAATGCTCCACATGCGGGTTTCACATGCCACCAACTCCACATTCACAGGCAACTTCAGCACCACAGCCGTTTTCAGATAGCCCTCAATGCAAAGGCTCTAGACGCAAATATTGGTGTGAGAGCTAATTCAATCATGGAAACACTGCATGTTGGTGAAGGGCATATTGAAGAAGGATCAGCCGAGTGGTTCTTGTGGGAGAACAACTCCATTTGGCTCACTAACTTCACACACCATCAGGCTTCCAAGCAGCTCTCAAGGAAACTCAGTTTTCACACTCTATGCTTAGTGCCCTTTGTGTGCCTAGGACTGAAATGAAGCTTGGTCAGCATCCCACACAAACGAATGCTCCACATGCGGGTTTCACATGCCACCAACTCCACATTCACAGGCAACTTCAGCGCCACAGCCCTTTTCAGATAGCCCTCAATGCAAAGGCTCTAGACGCAAATATTGGTGTGAGAGCTAATTCAATCATGGAAACACTGCATGTTGGTGAAGGGCATATTGAAGAAGGATCAGCCGAGTGGTTCTTGTGGGAGAACAACTCCATTTGGCTCACTAACTTCACACACCATCAGGCTTCCAAGCAGCTCTCAAGGAAACTCAGTTTTCACACTCTATGCTTAGTGCCCTTTGAGTGCATTATCTAGGAATTAACCTGGTAGAGCATCCCACACAAACGAATGCTCCACATGCGGGTTTCACATGCCACCAACTCCACATTCACAGGCAACTTCAGCGCCACAGCCGTTTTCAGATAGCCCTCAATGCAAAGGCTCTAGACGCAAATATTGATGTGAGAGCTAATTCAATCAAGGAAACACTGCATGTTGGTGAAGGGCATATTGAAGAAGGATCAGCCGAGTGGTTCTTGTGGGAGAACAACTCCATTTGGCTAACTAACTTCACACACCATCAGGCTTCCAAGCAGCTCTCAAGGAAACTCAGTTTTCACACTCTATGCTTAGTGCTCTTTGTGGGCCTAGGACTGAAATGAAGCTTGGTCAGCATCCCACACAAACGAATGCTCCACATGCATGTTTCACATGCCACCAACTCCACATTCACAGGCAACTTCAGCGCCACAGCCGTTTTCAGATAGCCCTCAATGCAAAGGCTCTAGACGCAAATATTGGTGTGAGAGCTAATTCAATCAAGGAAACACTGCATGTTGGTGAAGGGCATATTGAAGAAGGATCAGGCGAGTGGTTCTTGTGGGAGAACAACTCCATTTGGCTCACTAACTTCACACACCATCAGGCTTCCAAGCAGCTCTCAAGGAAACTCAGTTTTCACACTCTATGCTTAGTGCTCTTTGTGTGCCTAGGACTGAAATGAAGCTTGGTCAGCATCCCACTCAAACGAATGCTCCACATGCGGGTTTCACATGCCACCAACTCCACATTCACAGGCAACTTCAGCGCCACAGCCATTTTCATATAGCCCTCAATGCAAAGGCTCTAGACGCAAATATTGGTGTGAGAGCTAATTCAATCAAGGAAACACTGCATGTTGGTGAAGGGCATATTGAAGAAGCATCAGCCGAGTGGTTCTTGTGGGAAAACAACTCCATTTGGCTCACTAACTTCACACACCATCAGGCTTCCAAGCAGCTCTCAAGCAAACTCAGTTTTCACACTCTATGCTTAGTACCCTTTGTATGCCTAGGACTGAGATGAAGCTTGGTCAGCATCCCACACAAACGAATGCTCCACATGCGGGTTTCACATGCCACCAACTCCACATTCACAGGCAACTTCAGCGCCACAGCCCTTTTCAGATAGCCCTCAATGCAAAGGCTCTAGACGCAAATATTGGTGTGAGAGCTAATTCAATCATGGAAACACTGCATGTTGGTGAAGGGCATATTGAAGAAGGATCAGCCGAGTGGTTCTTGTGGGAGAACAACTCCATTTGGCGCACTAACTTCACACACCATCAGGCTTCCAAGCAGCTCTCAAGCAAACTCAGTTTTCACACTCTATGCTTAGTGCCCTTTGAGTGCATTATCGAGGAATGAAGCTGGTAGAGCATCCCACACAAACGAATGCTCCACATGCGGGTTTCACATGCCACCAACTACACATTCACAGGCAACTTCAGCGCCACAGCCCTTTTCAGATAGCCCTCAATGCAAAGGCTCTAGACGCAAATATTGATGTGAGAGCTAATTCAATCAAGGAAACACTGCATGTTGGTGAAGGGCATATTAAAGAAGGATCAGCCGAGTGGTTCTTGTGGGAGAACAACTCCATTTGGCTCACTAACTTCACACACCATCAGGCTTCCAAGCAGCTCTCAAGGAAACTCAGTATTCACACTCTAAGTTTAATGCCCTTCGAGTGCATTATCTACGAATGAACTTGGTAGAGCATCCCACACAAACGAATGCTCCACATGCGGGTTTCACATGCCACCAACTCCACATTAACAGGCAACTTCAGCGCCACAGCCGTTTTCAGATAGCCCTCAATGCAAAGGCTCTAGACGCAAATATTGGTGTGAGAGCTAATTCAATCAAGGAAACACTGCATGTTGGTGAAGGGCATATTGAAGAAGGATCAGGCGAGTGGTTCTTGTGGGAGAACAACTCCATTTGGCTCACTAACTTCACACACCATCAGGCTTCCAAGCAGCTCTCAAGGAAACTCAGTTTTCACACTCTATGCTTAGTGCACTTTGAGTGCATTATCTAGGAATGAAGCTGGTAGAGCATCCCACACAAACGAATGCTCCACATGCGGGTTTCACATGCCACCAACTCCACATTCACAGGCAACTTCAGCGCCACAGCCGTTTTCAGATAGCCCTCAATGCAAAGGCTCTAGACGCAAATATTGGTGTGAGAGCTAATTCAATCAAGAAAACACTGCATGTTGGTGAAGGGCATATTGAAGAAGGATCAGCCGAGTGGTTCTTGTGGGAGAACAACTCCATTTGGCTCACTAACTTCACACACCATCAGGCTTCCAAGCAGCTCTCAAGGAAACTCAGTTTTCACACTCTATGCTTAGTGCCCTTTGTGTGCCTAGGACTGAAATGAAGCTTGGTCAGCATCCCACACAAACGAATGCTCCACATGCGGGTTTCACATGCCACCAACTCCACATTCACAGGCAACTTCAGCGCCACAGCCCTTTTCAGATAGCCCTCAATGCAAAGGCTCTAGACGCAAATATTGGTGTGAGAGCTAATTCAATCATGGAAACACTGCATGTTGGTGAAGGGCATATTGAAGAAGGATCAGCCGAGTGGTTCTTGTGGGAGAACAACTCCATTTGGCTCACTAACTTCACACACCATCAGGCTTCCAAGCAGCTCTCAAGGAAACTCAGTTTTCACACTCTATGCTTAGTGCTCTTTGTGTGCCTAGGACTGAAATGAAGCTTGGTCAGCATCCCACACAAACGAATGCTCCACATGCGGGTTTCACATGCCACCAACTCCACATTCACAGGCAACTTCAGTGCCACAGCCGTTTTCAGATAGCCCTCAATGCAAAGGCTCTAGACGCAAATATTGGTGTGAGAGCTAATTCAATCAAGGAAACACTGCATGTTGGTGAAGGGCATATTGAAGAAGGATCATCCGAGTGGTTCTTGTGGGAGAACAACTCCATTTGGCTCACTAACTTCACACACCATCAGGCTTCCAAGCAGCTCTCAAGGAAACTCAGTTTTCACACTCTATGCTTAGTGCCCTTTGTATGGCTAGGACTGAAATGAACCTGGTAGAGCATCCCACACAAACGAATGCTCCACATGCGGGTTTCACATGCCACCAACTCCACATTCACAGGCAACTTCAGCGCCACAGCCGTTTTCAGATAGCCCTCAATGCAAAGGCTCTAGACGCAAATATTGGTGTGAGAGCTAATTCAATCAAGGAAACACTGCATGTTGGTGAAGGGCATATTGAAGAAGGATCAGCCGAGTGGTTCTTGTGGGAGAACAACTCCATTTGGCTCACTAACTTCACACACCATCAGGCTTCCAAGCAGCTCTCAAGGAAACTCAGTTTTCACACTCTATGCTTAGTGCCCTTTGCATGGCTAGGACTGAAATGAACCTGGTAGAGCATCCCAGACAAACGAATGCTCCACACGCGGGTTTCACATGCCACCAACTCCACATTCACAGGCAACTTCAGCGCCACAGCCGTTTTCAGATAGCCCTCAATGCAAAGGCTCTAGACGCAAATATTGGTGTGAGAGCTAATTCAATCAAGGAAACAGTGCATGTTGGTGAAGGGCATATTGAAGAAGGATCAGCCGAGTGGTTCTTGTGGGAGAACAACTCCATTTGGCTCACTAACTTCACACACCATCAGGCTTCCAAGCAGCTCTCAAGGAAACTCAGTTTTCACACTCTATGCTTAGTGCCTTTTGTGTGCCTAGGACTGAAATGAAGCTTGGTCAGCATCCCACACAAACGAATGCTCCACATGCGGGATTCACATGCCACCAACTCCACATTCACAGGCAACTTCAGCGCCACAGCCGTTTTCAGATAGCCCTCAATGCAAAGGCTCTAGACGCAAATATTGATGTGAGAGCTAATTCAATCAAGGAAACACTGCATGTTGGTGAAGGGCATATTGAAGAAGGATCAGCTGAGTGGTTCTTGTGGGAGAACAACTCCATTTGGCTCACTAACTTCACACACCATCAGGCTTCCAAGCAGCTCTCAAGGAAACTCAGTTTTCACACTCTATGCTTAGTGCTCTTTGTGTGCCTAGGACTGAAATGAAGCTTGGTCAGCATCCCACACAAACGAATGCTCCACATGCGGGTTTCACATGCCACCAACTCCACATTCACAGGCAACTTCAGCGCCACAGCCCTTTTCAGATAGCCCTCAATGCAAAGGCTCTAGACGCAAATATTGGTGTGAGAGCTAATTCAATCAAGGAAACACTGCATGTTGGTGAAGGGCATATTGAAGAAGGATCAGCCGAGTGGTTCTTGTGGGAGAACAACTCCATTTGGCTCACTAACTTCACACACCATCAGGCTTCCAAGCAGCTATCAAGGAAACTCAGTTTTCACACTCTATGCTTAGTGCCCTTTGTATGCCTAGGACTGAAATGAAACTTGGTCAGCATCCCACACAAACGAATGCTCCACATGCGGGTTTCACATGCCACCAACTCCACATTCACAGGCAACTTCAGCGCCACAGCCGTTTTCAGATAGCCCTCAATGCAAAGGCTCTAGACGCAAATATTGGTGTGAGAGCTAATTCAATCATGGAAACATTGCATGTTGGTGAAGGGCATATTGAAGAAGGATCAGCCGAGTGGTTCTTGTGGGAGAACAACTCCATTTGGCTCACTAACTTCACACACCATCAGGCTTCCAAGCAGCTCTCAAGGAAACTCAGTTTTCACACTCTATGCTTAGTGCCCTTTGAGTGCATTATCTAGGAATGAACCTGGTAGAGCATCCCACACAAACGAATGCTCCACATGCGGGTTTCACATGCCACCAACTCCACATTCACAGGCAACTTCAGCGCCACAGCCATTTTCAGATAGCCCTCAATGCAAAGGCTCTAGACGCAAATATTGATGTGAGAGCTAATTCAATCAAGGAAACACTGCATGTTGGTGAAGGGCATATTGAAGAAGGATCAGCCGAGTGGTTCTTGTGGGAGAACAACTCCATTTGGCTCACTAACTTCACACACCATCAGGCTTCCAAGCAGCTCTCAAGGAAACTCAGTTTTCACACTCTAAGTTTAATGCCCTTTGAGTGCATTATCTAGGAATGAACCTGGTAGAGCATCCCACACAAACGAATGCTCCACATGCGGGTTTCACATGCCACCAACTCCACATTCACAGGCAACTTCAGCGCCACAGCCGTTTTCAGATAGCCCTCAATGCAAAGGCTCTAGACGCAAATATTGGTGTGAGAGCTAATTCAATCAAGGAAACACTGCATGTTGGTGAAGGGCATATTGAAGAAGGATCAGCCGAGTGGTTCTTGTGGGAGAACAACTCCATTTGGCTCACTAACTTCACACACCATCAGGCTTCCAAGCAGCTCTCAAGGAAACTCAGTTTTCACACTCTATGCTTAGTGCTCTTTGTGTGCCTAGGACTGAAATGAAGCTTGGTCAGCATCCCACACAAACGAATGCTCCACATGCGGGTTTCACATGCCACCAACTCCACATTCACAGGCAACTTCAGCGCCACAGCCCTTTTCAGATAGCCCTCAATGCAAAGGCTCTAGACGCAAATATTGGTGTGAGAGCTAATTCAATCAAGGAAACACTGCATGTTGGTGAAGGGCATATTGAAGAAGGATCAGCCGAGTGGTTCTTGTGGGAGAACAACTCCATTTGGCTCACTAACTTCACACACCATCAGGCTTCCAAGCAGCTCTCAAGGAAACTCAGTTTTCACACTCTATGCTTAGTGCCCTTTGAGTGCATTATCTAGGAATGAACCTGGTAGAGCATCCCACACAAACGAATGCTCCACATGCGGGTTTCACATGCCACCAACTCCACATTCACAGGCAACTTCAGCGCCACAGCCATTTTCAGATAGCCCTCAATGCAAAGGCTCTAGACGCAAATATTGATGTGAGAGCTAATTCAATCAAGGAAACACTGCATGTTGGTGAAGGGCATATTGAAGAAGGATCAGCCGAGTGGTTCTTGTGGGAGAACAACTCCATTTGGCTCACTAACTTCACACACCATCAGGCTTCCAAGCAGCTCTCAAGGAAACTCAGTTTTCACACTCTAAGTTTAATGCCCTTTGAGTGCATTATCTAGGAATGAACCTGGTAGAGCATCCCACACAAACGAATGCTCCACATGCGGGTTTCACATGCCACCAACTCCACATTCACAGGCAACTTCAGCGCCACAGCCGTTTTCAGATAGCCCTCAATGCAAAGGCTCTAGACGCAAATATTGGTGTGAGAGCTAATTCAATCAAGGAAACACTGCATGTTGGTGAAGGGCATATTGAAGAAGGATCAGCCGAGTGGTTCTTGTGGGAGAACAACTCCATTTGGCTCACTAACTTCACACACCATCAGGCTTCCAAGCAGCTCTCAAGGAAACTCAGTTTTCACACTCTATGCTTAGTGCCCTTTGTATGTCTAGGACTGAAATGAAACTTGGTCAGCATCCCACACAAACGAATGATCCACATGCGGGTTTCACATGCCACCAACTCCACATTCACAGGCAACTTCAGCGCCACAGCCATTTTCAGATAGCCCTCAATGCAAAGGCTCTAGACGCAAATATTGGTGTGAGAATTAATTCAATCATGGAAACACTGCATGTTGGTGAAGGGCATATTGAAGAAGGATCAGCCGAGTGGTTCTTGTGGGAGAACAACTCCATTTGGCTCACTAACTTCACACACCATCAGGCTTCCAAGCAGCTCTCAAGGAAACTCAGTTTTCACACTCTATGCTTAGTGCTCTTTGTGTGCCTAGGACTGAAATGAAGCTTGGTCAGCATCCCACACAAACGAATGCTCCACATGCGGGTTTCAAATGCCACCAACTCCACATTCACAGGCAACTTCAGCGCCACAGCCATTTTCATATAGCCCTCAATGCAAAGGCTCAAGACGCAAATATTGGTGTGAGAGCTAATTCAATCAAGGAAACACTGCATGTTGGTGAAGGGCATATTGAAGAAGGATCAGCCGAGTGGTTCTTGTGGGAGAACAACTCCATTTGGCTCACTAACTTCACACACCATCAGGCTTCCAAGCAGCTCTCAAGGAAACTCAGTTTTCACACTCTATGCTTAGTGCCCTTTGTATGCCTAGGACTGAAATGAAGCTTGGTCAGCATCCCACACAAACGAATGCTCCACATGCGGGTTTCACATGCCACCAACTCCACATTCACAGGCAACTTCAGCGCCACAGCCCTTTTCAGATAGCCCTCAATGCAAAGGCTCTAGACGCAAATATTGGTGTGAGAGCTAATTCAATCATGGAAACACTGCATGTTGGTGAAGGGCATATTGAAGAAGGATCAGCCGAGTGGTTCTTGTGGGAGAACAACTCCATTTGGCTCACTAACTTCACACACCATCAGGCTTCCAAGCAGCTCTCAAGGAAACTCAGTTTTCACACTCTATGCTTAGTGCCCTTTGAGTGCATTATCTAGGAATGAACCTGGTAGAGCATCCCACACAAACGAATGCTCCACATGCGGGTTTCACATGCCATCAACTCCACATTCACAGGCAACTTCAGCGCCACAGCCGTTTTCAGATAGCCCTCAATGCAAAGGCTCTAGACGCAAATATTGGTGTGAGAGCTAATTCAATCAAGGAAACACTGCATGTTGGTGAAGGGCATATTGAAGAAGGATCAGCCGAGTGGTTCTTGTGGGAGAACAACTCCATTTGGCTCACTAACTTCACACACCATCAGGCTTCCAAGCAGCTCTCAAGGAAACTCAGTTTTCACACTCTATGCTTAGTGCTCTTTGTGTGCCTAGGACTGAAATGAAGCTTGGTCAGCATCCCACACAAACGAATGCTCCACATGCGGGTTTCACATGCCACCAACTCCACATTCACAGGCAACTTCAGCGCCACAGCCATTTTCATATAGTCCTCAGTGCAAAGGCTCAAGACGCAAATATTGGTGTGAGAGCTAATTCAATCAAGGAAACACTGCATGTTGGTGAAGGGCATATTGAAGAAGGATCAGCCGAGTGGTTCTTGTGGGAGAACAACTCCATTTGGCTCACTAACTTCACACACCATCAGGCTTCCAAGCAGCTCTCAAGGAAACTCAGTTTTCACACTCTATGCTTAGTGCCCTTTGTATGCCTAGGACTGAAATGAAGCTTGGTCAGCATCCCACACAAACGAATGCTCCACATGCGGGTTTCACATGCCACCAACTCCACATTCACAGGCAACTTCAGCGCCACAGCCCTTTTCAGATAGCCCTCAATGCAAAGGCTCTAGACGCAAATATTGGTGTGAGAGCTAATTCAATCATGGAAACATTGCATGTTGGTGAAGGGCATATTGAAGAAGGATCAGCCGAGTGGTTCTTGTGGGAGAACAACTCCATTTGGCTCACTAACTTCACACACCATCAGGCTTCCAAGCAGCTCTCAAGGAAACTCAGTTTTCACACTCTAAGTTTAGTGCCCTTTGAGTGCATTATCAAGGAATGAACCTGGTAGAGCATCCCACACAAATGAATGCTCCACATGCGGGTTTCACATGCCACCAACTCCACATTCACAGGCAACTTCAGCGCCACAGCCGTTTTCAGATAGCCCTCAATGCAAAGACTCTAGACGCAAATATTGATGTGAGAGCTAATTCAATCAAGGAAACACTGCATGTTGGTGAAGGGCATATTGAAGAAGGATCAGCCGAGTGGTTCTTGTGGGAGAACAACTCCATTTGGCTCACTAACTTCACACACCATCAGGCTTCCAAGCAGCTCTCAAGGAAACTCAGTTTTCACACTCTAAGTTTAATGCCCTTTGAGTGCATTATCTAGGAATGAACTTGGTAGAGCATCCCACACAAACGAATGCTCCACATGCGGGTTTCACATGCCACCAACTCCACATTCACAGGCAACTTCAGCGCCACAGCCATTTTCAGATAGCCCTCAATGCAAAGGCTCTAGACGCAAATATTGGTGTGAGAGCTAATTCAATCAAGGAAACACTGCATGTTGGTGAAGGGCATTTTTTTTTGTTGTTGTTTTTTGTTTTTTTTATTTTATTTTTTTATTTTTATTTTTTTTTAAATTATTTATTATTTAACTTCAGTAATTACATTGTATTATGTGACACAGTTACATAGATACTTGGGTTCTCCCCACCCCTCCCCAAACCCTCCCACCATGGTGGATTCCTCCACCTTATTGCATAACCACAGCTCAAGTTCAGTTGAGATTTCCCCATTGCAAGCGTATACCAAACATAGAGTCCAGCATCTTATTGTCCCGTCAAGTTCAACGGTTTCTTAGGTATACCCTCTCTGGTCTGATGACAGAGCCAGCAGAGTATCATCCCAGTCAATTGAAAGCTCCAACATACCATCAGCAAAAATTTACATCATTATGGAATTAATTGACATAGTAATGAGTAACCAATATGTTAAAAGTAAATGCGGGTTCCCAGCCACCTTCTGTGACCACCTCACCTATACTTCAATTTTAGTTTATACACAACATATAACATTCAAAACATAACATGTTATACATAACATCATATCATCTTAAATTAAGGCAAACATGTGGTATTTAACCTTTTGGGATTGGCTCATTTCCCTTAGCATTATGGTTTCCAGTTTGGCCCATTTGGCCACAAAGAACTGCATTTTGTTTTTTTTAATAGCTGAGTAGTAGTCCATGGAGTAGATGAACCATAGCTTTCTTATCCAATCCTCTTTTGATGGGCATTTTGGTTGTTTCCGTGTTTTTGCAATTACTGATTGTGCTGCTATGAACATAGGAGTACATGTTGGTTTCTCATAAAACAAGTGTTCTGGATATATTCCTAGGAGTGCTATTGCTGGATCATACGGTATGTTGAATTTGAGTTGTTTGAATATTCTCCATACTGATTTCCATAGAGGCTGTACCAGCCTGCAGCCCCACCAGCAGTGGAGTAGGGTTCCCTTTTTCCCGCAACCTCGCCAACAAGTGTCGTTGGTGCTTTTATTCATGTGGGCCAGTCTTACTGGCGTTAGGTGGTACCTCATTGATGTTTTAATTTGGATTTCCCTTATTGCCAGGGAACTTGAGCATTTTTTTCATATGTTTATTTGCCATTTGGGTTTGTTCCTTTGTGAAGTGTCTGCCCATTTCCCGTGCCCATTTCTTGAGTGGCTTGTTTGTTTTGACATTTTGGTTGTTTTGTAGCTCTTTGTATATTCTGGATATTAGCCCTCTATCACCTATGTCGTGTGCGAAGATCTTCTCCCATTCTGTGGGTTGCCTTTTTACTTTGTTGATTGTTTCTCTAGCTGTACAGAAGCTTCTTAGTTTGATGAGGTCCCAATTGTTTATTTTGGTCTTGATTTCTACTGCATCTGGAGTCTTTTTTAGGAAGTGAGGGCCTACCCCTAAGTGTTCCAGTGTGTTTCCAACATTTTCTTCCAAAAGTTTGAAGGTTTCTGGATGTAGGTTTAGATCTGTTATCCATTTAGATCTGATCTTAGTGTATGGTGAGAGATGTGGATCTATTTTTTTTGTTTCTGCAGGCTATCAACCAGTTGTCACAGCAGCATTTATTGAACAGACCTTCCCATTTGCCTGGGTTGTCGTTTGTCTTTTTGTCAAAGATTATTTGGCTGTATCTGTGTGGGTTCCCTTCTGGTGTTTCTATTCTGCTCCATTGATCTTCCTCTCTATCTTTGTGCCAGTACCACGCTGTTTTGATAACCACTGCCCTATAGTATGTCCAGAGGTCCGGAACTGTGATTCCCCCTGCTAACTTCCTGTTCTTCAGGATAGTTCTAGCTATCCGTGGTTTTTTGTGCTTCCAGATGAACCTTTGGATCATTGTTTCCAGTTCCATGAAGAATATTTTGGGCAATTTGATTGGGATTGCGTTGAATGTATATATTGCTTTTGGCAGTATAGACATTTTAATGATATTGATTTTACCTATCCAGGAGCATGGGATATTACTCCATCTTTTGAGGTCTTGTTCAATTTCTTTTTTAAGCAGATTGTAGTTTTCTTCAAATAAGTCTTCTACATTTTTGGTTAGATTTATTCCCAGATATTTCAAACTTTTCTCTGTTATTTTGAATGGTATCTTGCTGGTTAAGTCTTTTTCCATCTTGGGGCTGTTCGCATACACTATGGCTGTTGATTTTTGTTCATTAATTTTGTACCCTGCCACTCTACCAAACTCTCGTACAAGTTCTAGCAGTCTCTGTATTGAGTCTCTTGGCTCTTCTACATAAAGAATCATATCATCTGCGTATAGTGAGAGCTTGACTTCTTCGTTTCCCATTTGGATTCCTCTGATTTCTTCTTCTTGTCTTATGGCCTCAGCGAGTACCTCTAGGACTATGTTGAATAGTAGTGGAGAAAGTGGACATCCCTGTCTTGTTCCAGATCTCAGTGGGAAGGGTTCCAGCTTTTCTCCATTCAGTATGATGCTGGCGTTGGGTTTTTCATATATTGCTTTAATTATGTTGTGGATTTTTCCATCTATGCCTACCTTGGTTAGGGTTTTTAGTAGGAAGTGATGTTGGATTTTGTCGAAAGCTTTTTCCGCATCTATTGATACTATCATGTGATTCTTGTTTTTCAGTTTTTGGATGTGGTGTATCACATTTATAGATTTTCGAATGTTGAA